>NC_079410.1:19687989-19788370 GCF_029220125.1 Pseudoliparis swirei | reverse complement strand
CCTTCCTCGGTTCGGCCATTTGACGCTGTCGGTCCGGGCGACCGGGCGCGCGACCCTCCTCTGAGCCGCCGTCGGCCGGGAGGCTAAAAACCTGGAGATGGTCGACAAGCAGCGCTCGAGCTCGCGAGTTGCTCTGCTAGCTAGCTTCCTAAGAATGTGTGCGGCGGGCAACACGAGCACTTCTATCTCCTCGCAGCCCGTATTAATCCATATAGTATCGTCCCTGGCAGAGCCCGCGTCGCCTACGAGGGACTTAAACTGTGAGAAATATCAGTTTTGAGCGCTTCCATGAATGTGGAGGTTAGCTACCGCAAGGAGGGTTCTGTCGTAGCCATCTTGATCATTATTATCATTATTCAGTGGCTGGGCGTGCGCATGAAAAGAAAGCGGAAGCCAGGGAGGAAGAGGAGCCGCGCTCGGCCAATGGCAGCGCCGCAATACGCCCACCTGACACACAAGCGCGAATGTGGAGGGGGAAGATTGTTCTGTACAGGCGGGATGCCCGGGTCCCTGAACGCCTCACGACTGTTTACTACAGAGAGGAATTGGGTTAAATGTGTGATGCGTTTTGGTTTTTTTCTGCCCTGGTTGCTCGTAAAATCCGGAAATGAAACAATACGACCCCCATCTTCCCCCTAAAGGTAAAGAGGTACACTTGAGAAGTATGAGTAAACTTTTTGCAATTAACTATTTTATTATATAAACAGACATTTTGCAAGTAGCCCGCAGATTAAGATTGTGTTCGGGCCTTAATGTCTGAAGTAATGCTGCAGTTAACACTTTATTTGAACTATAAATGTCAAGTTCGGATTGTTTTTTTCTCACATGCAGTTTATTTTACAAACGTATTCATTTATAGATGAAAATATATATTTTTAAAGTATCTTAATACATTGTTTTAAAGTATCTTCATATGCTATATCATATGTACATATTAGCACCTTTATTGTTCTTATACATATTACCACCCTCTGTTTAGTGTTTTCGTTTATATTTTGTATTTCTTATTATAGTGTTTTTTCTAAACTGTTGACTCGGAGGGCCGGCACTAGATTTCCAAAGGGTCTGGACTATTGTGCTAGGCACAAATGGCAATATAATATCTAATAATCTTGAATATGAGGTGTAAAAGCCCCCAAATTACTCTGATAACAGTATTTGTGTTGGTATATTTGTTTGTGATTGTCCATCTGCTCTGATTAAGTTGAAGAAGAAAAAAATACACTGACAACATGCAGATAAAATGAATGGTCCACCACACATTTTGTGTTCCGATGAGTAATGTGTAATGCCCTTAAAATGAACACACACTTATGTACAAATAAAACATATTTGTGTTCTTTGGTCCTACAGCGTGAAGTTTCTTTCAATGCAGGTCGAGTTGAGTCATGTTATTCTGTAGTTTTGTAAAACCACATCTTTGCATATGAAAATACATGTCACTTTTTTTCCAGCTAGTCTTTTTCATGACTAGGGACATCATCCAACCACACAGATTTGATCTATTAATGTTATTCAAATGAACTTTAATATTTTCCAATAAAAGAGAGAACAGAGACTGTACAACTGTAACACCCAAACAATATTATTTGTTTAATCTACTTTAATACACATCTCACATCACATTTAAACTCCTTCTCACCTTCAATGCCTCAATTGGTGAGGCACCATCATATCTTAAAGAGCTTATGGCACCATATTATTTGTGGTTCCTAGAGTTCTAAAAAGTAGGATCAGAGCTAGCCTTCAGTTATCAAGCTCTTCTGTGGAACCAGCTTCTACTTTCAGTGGCAGACAGTCCCCACATTTAAGAAGATATAAAAAACATATCTGAACCCCGGTTCTGCCTGACACCCACTCCTAGTTAAACTTTCATCTCTATTGCCCATCTTACTTTTAATATACATCCACTGCTGCCATAGCTTTCCATGCCTTTTTCATAACATTCCGTTATAGTTTGTCGACACCTTCCACACCAACAACTGCCATCCATTGTCACCGTTTTCATAAAACATGTTTTTATTTATCCCA
Source organism: Pseudoliparis swirei (assembly GCF_029220125.1). NCBI lineage: Eukaryota > Metazoa > Chordata > Actinopteri > Perciformes > Liparidae > Pseudoliparis > Pseudoliparis swirei. The sequence goes on along the minus strand of NC_079410.1, from coordinate 19,786,339 downwards.
TTACCGGTAAATTCAATGCATGACGAGTGTATCTTTGATCGGGACTTGTCCTTTAACTCGTACCAAGCAAATCAAAGGACTGTCATTTTCATCTACGTAATATTTCAAAATCAGGCACATCTTGTCTCAAAAGATGAAAAATTGGTTCACACGCTGCGTTGATTGAGACTGGATTACTGCAAACCTTATTAGCAGGCTGCTCTAATAATCTCTCAGGTCCCTCCAGTTGATCCAGAATGCTGCAGCTTTGTTCTGTTCAAAACTAAGAAAAGAGATCACATCACTCCCTGCACTAGTGCTCTGCACTGGCTCCCCCAAAAATCAAATCCTTTTTTAAACTCTTCTCTTAATCTACAAAGCCTTGATTGGTGATGCTCCATCATATCTTAAGGAGCTTGTTTATTTATATTGCTCACACTAGAGCCACGCTACTAAATAATGGGACTACTTGTAGTCTAGAGTCTTAAAAAGTAGAATGGGTTTCTGAGTTTTTAGTTATCGCTCTTTTTATGGAACCAGCTCCACCTCAGTCCCGGGAGGAGACACAGTCCTCGTTTAAAAGAGACTTAAGACTTCCTCTTGACAGGTTTGCCCTGGTCCAGCCTTGATATGCTGCTATGGCTTATAGCTGCCGGGGGGACCGGATGCACAGGTACCTATCTCCTCTTTTTCTCTCTCCTTATGATGAATTTTCATCTCTCAATCACGCTACTAACTCTGCTTTCTCCCGGGAGTGACTCGTCTCGTCTCGTGGTCGGCGGACCCTATGAGACGGCATGATCCTATCTGCCTGATGGATCGTCTGGCGCCACTGTCCTGTTGAGACTACCCACCTCTCCCCCCACCGCCATCTGCCTGATGGATCGTGATGAACTATTCATACACTGTCATATTCATTGAATGTATTTAACTCTAAATCTGTCCTTCTGTACACATTACATCTATTGCATCTGTCCATCCTAGGAGAGGGATCCTCCTCTGTTGCTCTCCTCCAGGTTTCTTCCCTTTTTTTTTCTGAAAAGTTATTTTTGGAGTTTTCTGGTCCGATGTGAGGTTTTGGGGCAGGGATGTCTATGTGTACAGATTGTAAAGCACTCCGAGACAAATTTGTAATTTGTGAAATTGGGCTATACAAATAAACTGAATTGAATGTGTAACCGGAGTCAAATTCCATGCATGTGCACATACACGGCCAGTAAAGCTGATTCTAACCCAGCGACATGGATAGCACAAGCAGTCCCGTCTACATCTCATACTTCATAATTGTCTCATTAAACCTAGCCAACATTGTAATAAAGGTACACTAAACGGTTTAAATCATTTCAAATTGATTGATCAATGACCATCGATGTGCATTAGTCATGGAGTTCCACAAGGTTCCTATTGCCTTATGTTTCCATTGGGTGATTCCAGGAAACCCAAAATACTTTGTTATCACTCAATTATATCTATCAATCGATCAAGTCAAATGTAGTTTATACTGTGTGACATTAGGATTTGTACGACACTGAATTACCACATGTTGTGGTCACAATACTAGTCTCTTATTCTTAATGTCACCCATTCCGACCGCCTTCAGCTGCAATTTGTTGACAAAGAACTGTTACAGTGAATGTCAATTAAAAAACAAACAGAAAAAGTGTGAAAACACTTTATTGTTGCCAAAGTCAACAATTTAAGCCCAGTCAGAAGTCGCACCACCCCAGTCAGATGCCTGGGCGGTGGGGGCTGTGGACCAGTCTTCTGTGGCCGGCTGGGTGCTCCAGTCTTCTGTGGGAAAAACACATTCAAATGAATTTAGCATGTAGTAAAAGGAACACCGTTAGTATTCAGTTGATTTTTTTGATTAATTTTAAACACTTGAAAACCTTACCTGTCTTAACAGCTGGTGCAGCCGCTTCTCGAGATGGGAAAAGAAAGACAAGTTTAGTGTCAAATAACATACAAATGTCAAATATTAAGAGACAGGTTTTGTAGCAAGTTGCACATCAAAAGGAAATTAGTGATCTTACCAGCAGGGAACTGCTGGATGGGCACAGATGGCACAGCAACACCATCAGACCAGTCGGCCACCTCGGGCTGGGTGAACTCGGCTGCAGGAGCGCTCCATTCACCCTGGAACTCCTCCTTACCGACTGCCTTCTCGGCGGCGGCCTGCTCCTCCTTCTCGATCTGCATTGAAAATATGTGCATCAGAGTGGGCACATCAACCAATGTAACCTTTACATGCAGCAACCTCAAGTCACTTCACAGGTCTCAAGGTAGACCGTCTTACCTCCTCAGGATCTCTGTAGAAGTACAGATCGGGCATAACCTCCCATGTGTGCTCCCTGGAGATAGTTCCCCTCATCCTGAGAACCTCCCTGGCCAACATCCACCACATCAGACCAACAGAGTGGTGACCCTGCAACAGTCACACAGAAGAATATTTAATCAGAAAATATGTATTATACTGTGTGTTTACAAGATCCACAGAGGCATGGCAGTATATTAAAAAGTTTGGCATTTTGTTGCAAGACCTCCACTCTCATCCCCACTGAGTGGTATAGAGAGGAAGAGCGAGGGCAAGCATTATTATTTAGCACACATCCTACACCCAACACTGCACAGACGAGACAGCGCCGGGCTCTAACGGTGTGCAAAGACTTGAATCAATTCTTCAGCTGGTCTCACCTTGTTGTTACAGGGGATAGCAATGTCAACATATCTCAGTGGAGAGTCAGTGTTGCACAGAGCGATGGAAGGGATGTTGACGTAGGAAGCCTCAGTCAGTGGCTGATGGTCAGCACGAGGGTCTGTCACAATCAGGAGACGGGGCTCGCGGAAAGCTGCCTGGATCTGATTGGTGAATGTACCGGGGGTGAACCGACCGTGGAAGGTGGTGGCGCCAGTGGCAGAGGCGAACTTCAGCACTGCCCTCTATAGTGAGTCAAAAAGAACACGTTATACATAGGCTCGGTTAAATTTAGATTCTTATTAAAACAAATTGAACTGTGGCTCAGGTCACTATCAAACGCCAGTCATAGGACGGCAGTCCTACTGGTGTTAGCGAAAACCAGGCCGGCTCACTCTCGCACACTTCCGACACCAGAACACCGACATCGGTGCCTGGCTTTAATTGAGTGCTTATCATAGTTCATGTAGATATTTTGCTGTGTAAACATGAAATCAATTAGTGTTCAAGGAAAAACAGTCAATAGTTTAACTTTACCTGTCCAGTGTTCCTGGAGGAGATGACACACACATCAGCTGGGTTTTCAATGGCAACAATAGCCCTGGCAGCAAGCAGCAGCTTCTCCCATGTCCTCTTCAGGTTGACAATGTAAACACCTGGTGATTAGAAGAACCCAAGAAGTAAGGACAGTGCAACTTCATTAACAGTCATAACTTTTAGGAGTAGGCCTATGGTGCAGATAGCCATGAAAAAAAAGGTTACTACCAAGTTTGTCTTGGTAGTAAATGTATGTTTCCTACATCATTTCACCGCATGACACTCACCGTCACTTTTCCTCTTGTACACGTACTGATCCATCTGGAAGTCCAAGTTGGTACCTCCCAGATGGGTCCCTGCTGCCAGGAACTTCAGCACATCCTCCTCCTTCATTTGAAGGACATCTAGACCTCCGGACATCGTGACCGCTTTCCCTGAGTTACGCTTTATGGGAGAGCTGCGAAGAAGAGGACACGTATTAGCTAGCTGGTTCAGAGTAGGTCAGCACTTTAAGACTTGCATTACACGGTGAATAACAGTATTAATATGTATAACTATCAATTACTTAAACTGGGCAAAGACCGGAAGCTAATATATGTTTGGTGTACTCTAAACTGGACAAAGTAAAGTTATCCGGTAAAAGAGTAAAAACCACGCTGAAAATTAAGTTTGCTTTATAGCAAATATATAATTGTATTCAATTTAGGTAAAACGCCAAAACAATCTCATAAGTATTAACAGTCAGGCGCGAGGGAAATACTACGAGTCGAGCGCGTGTCAACGGCTAGCATAGTTAGCTGTGTTCGTTAGCATTTCTTCTTTAGGGTAATTACACATGAAAAATACACGACAGGTCGGGGTTGTGGTGCCTTATCGCGTGCCTTGTGACCCACCCGTCGTTAATTAGTCTTGTAAGCGTCGCTTAAAGGTTTATTATTGAAATAAGACCGATTGGAAAACTCACCACGAAACAACGCCGTATGGAAATCTGACCACACGGTGAAAAAGAGGGCGTTGGGAGGAAGTGACGTAGTATATATACCGGATTCCGCAGCCTGTGATTGGTTGGTTGTGTTGATGGACGGATATTCTTTCCCGGAGTTCGCCTCTAGGGGGCGCTGTTTGCCGTGCGCTGTGACGAGGTCACATCACGGGGTCGGGCGAGCATCCCTTATTAAGACAGTGGAGTTGGAAAGACCATATTAAGACAACGCGGAGAGGCTGACTTCTCGGTGAAAGATTGACCCGTGTTGCAACGGTATTTGCTCGAGATAATGAGTTCCAGGCCAGGCGAACACAATATGTACACAGTGGCACAACGGGTTGAGAAACAATTTAAACAAAACGCGTCTCATGTGCAGAGAGTGTGCTATATAATGTAACTCTGAAAGGACGATGCGGACATAAATGTCGCGAGAGTTGTGGGTGCGAATGCCCCATTTGAGGCAATCCTACAAATAAACCGAAAAAAAGACGTAGGAGTGACGTGACAATCGGAATAACGTGATTTTGTACTAGTTGTTTTAACCATGTCAACACATACAGATTCATTTTGGTCTGATCTATTATTCTATCGGCAATCTGCCTTTTTAATATTCTGCATTTCTAACTCATCAAACTATAATTCAGTCACACATTCACAAACCAGTCAATTTATGACACTTATTCACATAATATATATATATTTATATACATAATATATATGTATATATATATATACATATATATTAAAAACACAAAATATCATTTAGTCTGCAGCTTAATAATGTCTGACTTTCACCCGACCGCCTCCCTTGCCCTCATGTCCTCTTTGATGATGTCGCCGCTCCCCTCTGCTGCTTATCTCTGATAAGTGTTTGGCCTTTCTGTTGGGGTGGTGACTAAAGCTCTGTCTTTACAATCCATTTCTTACGCTTGCATTTTTTAATATCCATTCAATGAGTGAGAAAAAGAAACAAAGTCCATGGCACGGAGTTTAGATACTTGAACAGGACATTTTAAATCACTTTGATTATTATTATTTCTTTTTTAAAGGAAGAAAACCTGTGTTGAAAAGGAGCTGAATATTAAAGCCGGTGGCATCAGAGATAACCTCTTCACAGACTGGATCAGGATCATTGAGCCAGAGAAAAACCAAGATCCATGTTCCACAGATATATTTGTAATATTTATTTTCTTCAACATCAAGAAACAACTTTGCAAAAAATACACTTCAGACAAATATAAAATGTTAAAAGGCAGACAAATGTAATGAGTTCATACACAAGCACATAGTATTGTTTAAAAAGAAGTAAGAATATAAAACAACATTGTGTTATTGGAGAGGCGTTCAACTCTCTCCTGGTCGTAAACTGTGCATGCGACAGAACTGCAGGGGTCAAAGTTCACTGCAGAGGCCTCGCTGTATCTGTCTTCGTGAGGAATGGCTGATCGTGTCTCTGCAGTCTCATTGAGAAAGCAGGAGATAGGGGAATTCCCACCGAGGCATTTCTGAATCCACCAAATACTCGCAGAGGATCGCAAATTATTATTTATTTTACTACTTGATGTGCGATTATCCCACCATGCCAGTGGTATTTAAAAATAAAATGACTTGCAAAGCACTGGCTAAAAAGAACAAAAATCTGGTTTCTAAACGTCAGCTGAACACAACCCATGGAACAAAGTCTCCTCGTCCGCTTTGTGACGGGCCCGCCAGTCCGCATCGGTCGCGTTGTGGCGAAATACAAGCTGAACTCCTGCGAGTCCAGCTTCCTGTTCACATTACCGTCTTCACTCAACTTGAGTTTGAGCTCTTCTCTCTTTCACAAGCTTCTACGCCCTCCCCGCCACCCCCCCTCCTTCAGGGCTCCAGTCCAAAACGGGCCATCATCTGCTCGTACACCGTCCACGCCATGGCGGCGATCATGGTCCTCCTCAGCGCCCGTGGAACGGCCCCTCTGAAGAAGCCCTGGAGTCTGTGTTCCTGGGAATGGGAAGTAGAAGAAGAAGGACGGCAGAGTTCAAACTGATGCTCGACCCCGACGGCCCCAAACAGCGACACATTCCAGCAAAAGAGGAACGCGATAGTTACCGTGTAGATGCATCGGATCGCCTCGGCCGTCCTCAGCTGCGAGTTCACCTGGACGCGCGTTTTGACCACGTCGGCTGGCTGCGTGACCAGGGAGGCCGACACCCCCGCCAGGAGGCCACAGCCGAAGTTCGCCAGGGGGGCGGAGGCAGACGTGCTGATATCTAGACGGAGGACCGGAGCGCAGGGATTGAAGTCAAAATGGAGGTTACTGTACGATGACGTGCTGCTTGGCTGCTCCTGAAGGAGCCCTACCTTTGGGCAGCGAGGCCTTGGCCTGGCTGTAGAACATGACGTAGAGGCCAGAGAACGGGACGTCTCTCAGGAGAGTGGCCACCAGGCCCGAGAACAGAGCCGCGGGACCTTCAGTCCGACACACGCTGCGCAGAGCTCCGGTCACGCTGCCATAACTGTACCTGCCACACTGAAACACACATTTAAGAACAGCATCCACTTTTAGATGATTTGCACGGTGAATTGAGATCCAGTCTCACAACACACACGTGGAACATGTGGATGAAGGGGAACCGTCATGGTCATGTTCAGGCATGCATCTGCCACGCTGACCTCGAAGCGCGCCTTGATGACCGTGACCGGCAGCATGACGACGCCTGCCACCGCCCGGGCCCCGCCTCCCAGCAGCACGGCGCCCGCGGCCCCCGGGCGGCTGTCCTGGAAGAAGTGCTGCTTCAGGGAATAGTAGGTGCTGAAGTAGAGCCCCACTCCCGGGATGGTCCGAGCAAAGGACTGGAGAGAGGGAGAGAGAGAGAGTCAGAAGAGGGGAAATCTGCAGCTGTTGGTTTAAACAAAAAAAGAAGACTTCCAACGAGAGAAGGTGGCGTGAAGACATTCTCACCGGCGAAACTCCTTTCCAAAGTCCCAGCAGCCTCTCGGTCCGCACCACGCTCAGGAGCACCGCCATCATCCCCACTCTGCCCGAGCTGAAAGAGGAAGGGGGGCCCGATGAATACCGCCGTCGTGCTCCGGGGGGGCCTCGAACAACGTTAAACAACCGACTCACCCGGGCTGCACGCCGCTCTGCAGAGTCTGCAGCCGGGTCTTGACCAGGTCCAGAGGCTGGAAGAGCAGCGTGGAGCAGGTCCCGCTGACGGAGCCGCACACGAAGGCTTTGATGGCCGGGTGGGCCTGAGGGGTCAAGAGGGGTCACAGCTTAAGCAGATAACCAAGCTTGATTTGTGATAAGAAGCCGGGGAAATGAACTTTGTTGAGCCGCAAAAGCAAATCAAATGTAATAGTTTTTATGACAAGCTTTTTAGAATAAATTGTGAAGCAGTTATTTTGTTAATGACGACCCGGCATCTGTAGTAGTAAAACTACTAGAGACCCAGATAACTGTATTAATGCTATATATTCAAATCGCCTACAAATATTTTGTACATATTTATTAAGGGTGTTAACTTATTTTGTCAATTACGTTAAAAACATTTTTGTGTTTCTTTAGATGATGTTTGGTCGACACTTTTTGGATTAAAGTTTTCACAGCGCACCAGTCAATGGACTTTTTAAAATAAATTTAAAACTGTTCCCCCTTGCTGTATTACTCAGCTGTGAGGTAACAACACAGCTCCCTCTGGTATTCCAGCCTGTGCAGTCAGAAAAAGGGTCAAAAAGGTCACAGGTATGTCAGATAGCAGTTATCTGTCAGTCGGGATGCCCCAAACCTCAAATCAGTGGCAACGACAAGAATGCTCCTTCGACTCAAAGTAAACCTCACAACTTTAAACAGACTCATCGGGTAAACTAAAGCGTACATCATTTCTCCGGCTGGGAAAACTCACCAGTGACAGCTCCATAGTTCTTCGGGACGATGAATGTGTTTTTTTTTCTTCTCCCCCACATACGCAAAATCTGTTGTCTTCCTTCGTCAATCTGTCGCTCTGCTGCCGTCCATGCTCAAACGTCTGCACACCTAGAAAGAGACGAAGGAAAGAAGACGTGGCCCTTCAGTCGTCTGGTCACTCACATAAGAGTCACTCTTACAGGGGCAAGTGCGTCCTGCTGTCTGTATCAGGCATCAGGCTGCAGGTCATTACACACACACACACACACACACACACACACACACACTCAGATCCCCTGACCAACACTGTGCTTCCTATTCTCGCCCACCGGAAAGACAACAGACAGCTACCCATTGATTTACCAAAGGCCGCTGTGCTACATATTAGAATGGATCTGATGCACATGATGAACTAATGCTTCTCGTGTGTGGGTGTGGGTGTGCATGTGTGTGTGTGTGTGTGTGTGTGTGTGTCTGTTGAATACATATCGGGATGGGTAGAATCTGCAATGGTGCTCTGTTTTTCTGAGCAATGTCTCTGAATGGATGTTTATGGTCATAAATCTCTCAGAGTTGTGTTTATAATATTTAATGTGACCCCTTGTAGCACATTCTGCTGCAACCAAAGAGGTGCAATACAACGAGAAGGTGGAAGTGAAGTGGTCAGCAGAAATAGTCCAATGACATAACACCAATATCATTTGAGACTCACAGGTTGACACATTATTATTAATATATGATGTATTACAGTGTGTGATATCTACATGTAGGGGCAGAATGATTAGTTTATACTAAACAAACAGCATAAAGATACTTCAGGCGTGTTCCTCTAGCTTACCCTGCTTTAAAAACAAAACGAAGACTGCGACACTACAGCTCGCGAGGTGCGGAACCAGTTAAGGGCTCTCTCCTTCGCGGAGTACCAGCAAAACTCTTCTGACCGACCAACAACCGGGAGACCGGAGCGTCGCGTGACACAAGCGCTTCTGTGCTCCGGCGTGAACCCACAACTGGCTCGTTGACAACTTAAACCAGCCGGTTCCTGCTCGATGAGGCGGCCAGGAAACCACGCCCATTTCGAAGGGAGCCAGCTTCTGATTGGTTACAACGGCGGCCCACGTTGTCGCTTTTAAAGGGGCAGCGCTAAATTACGTACACAAAGCAAAATAAATGTTAAATAAAATAAAATGAGTATCCCGAAAGGATTTTATTTTGTGTGAATTTTCTTCAGTTGAAGTCAAAGACAATTAGAGTAAAAGTACCAACCACCGCCACAAGTTGCTCCTTTAGAAGTAAAAAGAAACATTTTCAGCAAATAAGTACTTCTGATGCAGAAAGACTCCTTACAAAGCGCGATACAATTAAAGCATCGAGTCTCTTTTATTCAGAAGTTAAACATTATTCAGTTGATTAAAAAAATAATTCAAAATTGATATACAACTAGGCGTAACATGTAGTGGAATAAATAGTTTTAAAGTACATAATTGGAGGTTGGAGACGATAAGTAGCACAGTAGCAGAAAATATAAATACTCAAGCATCTCTGGTCTAAACTGTACTGAAATCAGTATTAAGTCATTTCCCACCACGAGCAGTTTCAAATGTAGATTTAGTAAGAGAAACTGATACTTACGACTTCGTCATGAGGTAAGGTCTACAGATTAAGGCTTCGAACACGCGTGCGTCGCATGAAAGCTCTCCCAAATGTCGCCATCCTTGTTTACTTTAAGTTATTCGGTTAAGAGAGAAACCGGTTCGGACTTGCTGCGCTATGATTGTCTTATTGAAAGAAGCCTCTACTGCCCCCTGGGGGTGAACATATATCATTTCACAAACAACACCGTTGGTCCAAAAGTCATCAAGTTCTGGACTTCCACTCTGACTTTAACACTTAAACCCAAAATTGATAAATATTTTTAAAAATCATTATGAGACAAAGACACAGTAGCGGTTTAGAAAGCCTTTTTAATTGCAATAATACCAACATGATTTTCCATTCCAGAGGTGCAGACAGACAAAACATTACATAATAATTGAGATGCAGTTTCTTTTTTGGGGGATTTCCGTTGATTTTCAAGTGCGAAAGAGATATTTTTGTTGTTGTTTAAAATCTGAGCAGTTATCCTTTAACAACACATTCCTCCCACTTCCCAGCAGTGTGAGCCGAAAGCAGCCCCCGAGCACAGCCTGCGAGGGAGCGCTCGCACCTCTGTGAAACCGCTCATCTTATACATCGTCAGCCAGAGTACAGTGTACATCGGTTACAGTGATAGAAGTACGACTCCCTCCAACCCCCCCCAAGCTCCTCCTCAACAAGCTGTGCTCTGAGAATACAGTGTGTGCTGCGAGTAATAGACTACCCCATCACCCCATTTGACCACAGATAGTGATAATAAATGTTTTTAAAAAAGAAAAGAAAACAGAATAAATTCATGTCCAGGAAAAGAAACAAAAGCCAACAAAACCCCGCCGAGTGGAATTCAGCTGCGTTTAAGGCCTTAGTGTGTGTCGGCAGTCTGCGCGCTTACTGGATGAGCGTGTGCACAAGGCTTTACAAAACTTCCAAGCTTCTCCGTCAACGTGTCGATGAAAACACAAACGCAGTGGTTTATAATGTCGAGGCATAAGTGTTTTTCGTTAGTTTTTCTCAACTCAGTGCAAAATTAAGATATTTCCGCACAGTCACAATCAAAATGCCTTCAGTTATGAGTCGATGAGTCTCCGACTGGGTTACTGGAAGTCTGCCTCCAATTTCGTTCTTGCAAAAGAAATGTGTGTGTATAATATTATTAAGCCCAAGAAGCGTAGTCACGAGTACTAACTGCAGCAAGATTGATAAGATACATTCCCGCATATAAACCTTCATTATAAACTGAAGCGAGAGCGCTAGCATAAAAAACATGAAGCACTTCCATTCAAATAATAATAAGAAGAAAAAAAACTTCGGCATAAAATACAATTCTATAGATTGAGATATTACTTTGGTCCCCTTCCAGTAATCCGTCTTCATCTATGTATACTTCTTTCTTTGTTTTCCTCCTGCTTCAATTAGAAAAATAGATCCCAAAATCAGGACTATTATACCTGGAATGTTTCCTTACAAAAATATTATTTTTTTTCCCCAGAGAATGAAAAAAAAAAAATGAAGCAAACCAAAAGAAATTTGGGCCCTCCCCCACAAAAAACATAACGTTTGTCAGCATGGCGATTGTCCGAGTTTACTGGCTCCTGTATGTACGAATGCATAGATTGTCAGCAGGTGCAGTAATATGTGTGTGTTTTGGATCGGCCTATTCGTGATGCAGTTCTAAAAAGGAGTCGAGTGGCACTGTGGCGCTTCATTCGGGTTTGGGCTCGGGGGTCTCGCTCTTGGGCTCGCTGTCCTCGTCGCTTTCGATGCCCGCGCGGGTGACGGTGCGGCGCACGGTGAAGGGGAAGTCGCCACGTCTAAAAGAAAAGAAGCGATAATTAAACCACAGACCGCTCAACGTGTTGTTGGACACATTTGAAAACTAAGTGTCTCGTATATCGTTTTATTTTCTCCCCACCTGAGCTTGTTCTTAAGGGTGGTGACCTCGCGGTTCACGACGTCGGCCGACTCCGTGGCGTCCTCCAGCTCCCTCTGCAGCTTCCTGCGGTTGGCGTTGGCCCTCTGAGCCTCTTCCTCAGCCTCCTCCAGCTGACGCTTCAGCTGCTTCATGCGGGAGTTCAACTTGTCCATCTGCACATTTGGACACGGGTAACGTTAAAAGAGGCACAGCAGAGGGCGCTCTCCGGTTTCCCGGGCGGGTCGTGGGCTCAGCGGCGGCGTTGGAGAAGCGCTGACCTGGTCTTTGTACTGCTCCGTGTTGCGTCTCTCGTCGTCCACCTGCAGGATGACTTCCTTCAGCTTCTTCTCGGTGCGTCTCACGAGCTTGGTGGCACCCTGCCTCTCCCTGAGTCAGGAGCACAGCGTGGGTCAGACCAAGGTCACATGACGAGGAACGACTTAAAGATGAGTTGAAGTAGCAAAACGCTCTTTACAAAGTGTTACTATCAAAGCCAGCTGGCCCATCACCCAGGAAGCTCTAACCTGACGCCGTGTTGTCATAACAATAAAAATATTTTGTACATAGTCAACTGACCACAGCAAACGGTTCAATGTCAATCATACTCCCATTCTATGGTTATGTAAGATTGAGACAACATTGAATAAAATGTTTTGTGTAGTGGGAATGTCACCACAGACAGTTTGTAATACTACAAATATATAAATATTGCAATACTTTCATCGAGACTTAGAAGCCCACCTGGTCTCCATGTCCAGCTGTTCCTCCAGCGCAACAATCTTGGACTCCAGGGAGGCCATGTTGGCCTTGTACTTGGACTTGACCATCCCCTCCAGCTCCTGCAGCTTCAGCTTCAGCTCCTTGTTCTGACGCTCCAGCTGGCACCGAGCCCCCTCCACCCGCTGACAGGTGCTGCGCTCTGCAGTCAGCTCCACGTTCATCTGGTCAGTCTATGAAAAAGAAAAGAAAGAAGATGGACCTGCACTCTTCTCAGTCTGGGGGGGCTGGATCGATTGAAGATCTTAAAATACAGCAATTTTCACACCATGGGGGGGGGGGGGGGGGGGGGGGAACAACGTTTCTTCAACTCCAACAAGCTGCAGAATACTCGCGTCCACAAACCTGCAGCACTGCTTTCTTCAGCCTGTCGTTGGTCAGCTCCGTGTTGCACTGCTCCTCCTCCAGCTCCTCCTCCAGCTGACCGATGCGAGCCTCCAGCCGTCTCTTCTCCTCCGCAACCAGAGCACTGAGAGACGAGCGGAGGCGGGGAAATGGTCAACAACGGGTGACGCAGTCACTTTGTCTTGTTGTTCATTCGTTTCACTTCGATGAGGTCTTACTTCTTGGTGGCCTGGTTGTTGATCTCATCCTGCAGCTCGTCTCTCTCCTGCTGGGCCTGTCTCTTCACTCGCTCTGCGGCGGCCAACTCCTGCACAAAAAGGCGCAATAAGATTTAGTGTGCAAGGGAGGAAGGGGAGGAGCTGAGTTGGAGAGGAGCGCGTGCCGACCTCCTGCATCTGGATCATCTCGGCCTCCATGCCCTTCAGCTTCTTCTCCGTCTCCTTGCTCTGAGCCAGGATCTCCTCTCTGGACATGCGAGTGTCCTCCAGCTCCCGGATGAGATCCTTCATCTGGGCCTTCGGAGTCAAAGGAGAGTCAAAGGTGTGAAACATGGTTCCCTTTTTTTCTTGTCGCATTGAAGACATTCCACCAGCGGACTCACTTGGAGTTTCTTCAGCTGTTTCAGGGCCTCGTCACGGTTCTTGTTGGCCATGTCGATGCCCGCCTCCAGCTCCTTCAGGTCCAGCTCCAGCTTCTTGCGTCCGGCCACGGCGGCGGAGCGCTGCTTCCTCTCATCCTCCAGCTCCATCTCCATCTCCCGCACCTGAGGGAGGCCAGTTGGAGTTTCAGAACTTCCCAAAACACGGAAGACACGGCATGCCGACACCCTCCAGGCTGTAGCTCCATCTCGTGTCAATGATTTGAAGTCATCGTTTAGTTTAAATTAGTTAATTGCAGCCATTTAAAGTGTTAGACATTTTGCTCTAATTATGACTTGTTTGTACAATTGAGTGTTTTTGAATTTTTCCATTTCAATAAAGCCCATCTAAATGCTAAATACTTAAATAAGTAACAATATTGTTATAAGGCATTAGTGCAGATGTTTTTTCCTGTCTTACCAAACTGTTCTGACACCATCTACAGGTTGTTCACCAGTCTAGAACCACCGTCCCTCTCCATCCCAGTCGTACCTGTTTGACCAGCGCCCTCTTCTTCTCCTCGCCCATCTCGTCCCTTCCCGACAGGTCTCTCTCGTACTGGGCCTTCATGGCCTGCATGTTGACCTCCAGACGCAGCTTGGCGTCCTCCGTGCCCTGCAGCTCGTCCTCCAGCTCCTCCAGCTGAGTCTTCATCTCCTCCAGCTGCTGCTCCATGGCACGCTTCGCCTTCTCCAGCTCGTGGACCTGCGGGGGAACGGGAGGAACGCTTTGTGACGACGCCGCGGAGACAAAAAAGACACCTCGGAAAACACACGCGGCTCTCCACACTCACGCTCTTGCCGACGTCGTCCTTCGAGGACACCAGGTCCTCCATCTCGGCCCGCAGCAGTTTGTTGTTGCGGTCCACTTCGTCCTTGATGTCCATCATGGAGTCCAGCTCGCGGGTCAACGCCAGGGCCCGGGTATCCTTTTCGCGGGCCTCGGCTTCAGCCTTGTCTCGCTCCTCTGCGTAACGGGCAGAAATGTTCTTCTCCTCGGCCAGCATCTGAGCAGAGTTGGGATGACGAGTGTCAATGCTTTAGATTTCAAGCCCATGAAAGATTAGTCATGTTTCACAAACACATCTCACCTGGTCAAACTTCTTCTGCTTCTTCTCCAGGTTGGAGACGATCTGCCGCAGGTGGTCCTGGTCGACCAGCAGGTCGTCCAGCTCCTGCTGGACACGCGTCTTGGTTTTGTCCAGCTTCTCGAAGGCGGAGCATTTCTCCTCCATGCGCTGGCTCAGCCCCTCCAGGTCCCTCTGGAGCCTCTTCTTGCCCTCCTCGGCGCTCTCCAGGCAACCGGCATCCTGCTCGAACTTCTTCTTCATTTCAAGAAGCTGTAGGGAAAGGAGGAGGCGTGTCACTTGAACATTCAATACTGCGAGGCTTCAGAAACCCCTCATGGAGGCAGCAGTAGCCGAGTGTTTCTTCTGACCTGAGCCTGAACGGTTTGCAGATGCTTCTCCACATTCCTCTTGGTCTCCTCTTCCTCCTCCAGCTGTTCCCTCAGGTTGTTCTGCTCGTCCTCCAGCTGGCGCAGACGTGTGCTGTTGGACAGCTTCTGGCGCGTCTCCTCCTGGAGCAGTTCCTGTTGGAAACATGGGAGTGTGACGCAGAGTGAGGTGACAATTGGATTTATGTGATATTATCAGTGATCTTAAAATGTAAGAAATATACCTGATCAATTATATGATCGGTTGGAAGAAATACTACAAATTAAAGTCCTCCTCCACTCTAAACATGTATTCCTCCTGATATTGTTTCTTTTGGATGCGCGAGCTTCGCTGTGCAGAATGATGAACGTGCAGTTTGACACAAGAATATTGAAAAATTCACCGACCAAAGAGGGGAAGTTTCACCTTAAATGAGCCTCAGACACAAGTCAGCCGGATTTGAGAGTTTAGATACCAATCGTGGTCCATTAAGAAACCCGTTATGCTTAGTCTTGAAACGCAGGGTACAAATGTATAAGAAATGTTGCTAAAGCATCCAGAGGGAGGGAATATTGTTGAATAAAGTTTGTGTCATCGCTGAACATACAGGAGGCTCCACAAAGAGAGTCAGTTCATACCTGAACATCCTGCAGCTGGGACTCCACAGCAGAGCAGTCTTTTGTAGCCTTGATGGACTTGCCCTCGAGGTCACTCAGCACGGTGGTCACGCTCTCCAGTTCGGTCTGTGGACAAAAAGGCAACGAGTGAACCCCCGAACGGAAACGCATCACCTTATCGGTGTTCTATCCGTACGGAGATATAATAGACGCTTTCATGAAGACACAGGTTTAGCCTCATTTGTTGACCACAATCGTGAGTCGGACACACGCAGAGAGCCTCGTACCTGCACTTTGGCCAGTTTCTCAGCCTGCTCCAGCCTCTGGCGCTCGCTCTCAGAGTGTTTGAGCAGCAGCTCCTGGACCTGGGCTTCGGCCTTCTTCCGGCGGTGCTCAGAGTCTCCCTTCCCCTGCATCAGCGTCTGCATCTCAATGGCCAGCTCGTTCCTCTCGGACTCCAGAGCCTGCTTGGCCTTCTCCATGGACACTTTGTTCTGCGGGCGATGAAACCATTAATGCCAGTGACAATAACAAATGGGCTCGAGGGAAACTCAAAGTAGTTCCGATACGGGTCTCTTACCCTCTTGGCCTGCTCCAGCTGCTCGTTGAGCTCGTCGAAGGCCTGGCCGTGTTTCTGCCTCATCTCACCCAGCTGATGTTCGTGAACCTTGGCTTCGTCGTCCAGAGTCTTTTTGAGATGAGTCACCTCGGTCTCACGCTTGGACCTGAGGAGGGGAGACAGGCTTAATCTCCTTGTGTCAAGATGAATGATCGACTCAAAAAACCCACACTTTAACAGACTGGTGTCTCTACCGGAGTTCCTGCTGAGCGGCGGTGGAGTCCTGAGTGTCCTCCAGCTCCGTCTTGAGGGCCTCCAGCTCTTCTCCCAGGTCCCTGCGGTGTTTCTCCGCCTTGGTGCGAGCCTGCCTCTCCAGGTCCAGGTCCTCCTGCAGCTCAGAGAGCTGCGCCTCCATCTCGCGGATCTTTTTCTGCGCCAGATTCTTCTGCGCCGCCTCCTCCTCAATCCTGACGGGAGAAATACAAATCGATTAAAAAAAAGAAAGAAATTGAAATAAAAGTACAGAACAATTGATAAAGAACAAGGAGCAGTGAGACATGCCCATACAGACCTGGCCAGAGCTGCCTGGAGCTCTTCTTCCTTCTTGGCGAGTTGGGCGCGGAGCTCTGCAATCTGGGCCTGTAGCTCGGCAATCTGGTCGTGGATCTCGTTGAAGTCGCCGTCCAGCTTGCGTCGGTTCTTTTCCAGCTCCTGCCGCTGCTTCTCCTCCCTGCGCAGGCGGTCTGAGAGAGAGGGAGACAATTAACAAATGAGTTTATAAAGCGGGGAGGAAAACAATAGACAACATCTGTTTAGGACCAGTGACTTCTACAATAGCTATAATGGAGCCCATCGTGGTCTCGTCCTACCCTCCAGGTCTGTGATCATGGCCTCGTGTTTGGTCTTGAGTTTCTGCAGGCTCTTGGATTTCTCCTCCTCCTCCGTCAGGTTGGTGGTGTACTCGTAGATCCTCTCCTCCAGCAACTTCTTCTCCTGTAGTCACAACAACAAAAAAACATAACCGGTCAACAACAAGTATCCCCAGAGATGACGCACATTCCTTTCTTACATTAGTTTTTAGCGGAAAAGGGTTTAAATCAAGCGCAGTATTTGTTACGAGCTCCATCTTCGGTTCATCTGAAGATTGAGCGCTTACACCAACAACAAGTCACCACGACTCCTGTTGACCAATCCAAGTGTCAGTCAGTGGCGACGGTTCTCCTCGTCCTCACCTTGTTTAGTTTGCCGTTCTGGTCGTCCAGAACCATGACTTCATCTTCGATCTTCTTCATCTTGGACTCCAAGGTGACCTTCTCCAGCTGAAGCTTCTGTCTGGCCGCTTCCTCCTCGTCCAGCTGCTGCTCCAAGTCCTGCGAGCAGATGAACGTTAGCCAATCCAAACTGCGTTGCATGTAATCAGCGGGTGTCACGGAGGCAAGTGGAACGTACTCCGATGTTCTGCTGCATCTTCTTTTTCTCGGACGAGAGATGCGAGGCGCGCTCCTCCTCCTCCTCCACGCGGGCCTCCAGGTCGTGGAGGATCTCCTCCAGCTCCTGCTTCCTGGCGGCCAGACGAGCTCTCATCTCCTCCGCCTCGGCGCAGAGCTCCGTCTCGGCCTGGAGCTGCTCCTGCAGGGCCATCTTCTCTGCGCTCAGCTGGAAGCGTGCAAAGGAAAGGCGGTTAACAGCACTTCTATATGATTCACACACATCATATAACATTATGTGGATGTTGCTTCTACATTTCATAACAATTTGCTAAAGAGGAAAATAGGACAATAAATTTAACAGGTTTGTCGTTTCTTAAGTTCTACCTGATGCTGCTTTTCGTCCATCTCCTGGAGCTGCTGCTCGGCATACAGATGCTTCTCCTTCACCTTCACCAGCTCGTCCTCCTTGGCCTGCATCTCCTCCTCCTGCCTGCTGACTTGCAGAAGAGGCTTCACCTGGAGGACAAACACAAACAAGTTAGAGGACAATAAAGAAGAAAAAAGGGGACGAGGAGATTTTAAAGTAAGCGGCTGGGGCTGACCTTGGTGAAGAGCCTCCACCACTGCCAGTTCCTGAGCTTGAGATAAGCGGCACAGTTTCTCTGGATCACCTTCATGGCAGTCAGCTGCTGCTGTCGCTTGGCAAAAGCCCTACGAAGCAATATTAGTTCAGAGATGCATATCTAAATGTTGGGTCGTCACTCAAAACGATTTGTTATTCAACAGCCGAGTCGCAGAACATCTTTTCTTACTTGCGGGCCACGTAGCCTCTGCACCAGGCCTGGAAACTGATGATGATGTCGGTGATCTTCATGTCTCTCTCCTCCTCCAGGTGAGCGAGGACTCCCGCCCTGAAGAACACTTTGCTCTGGCCAATCCGGAACAGGTTGGGATCCAGCTCCAGGCTTTTTATCTGACGGGAGACGCACAGCTCAAGTTAAACGGCAGCGGGACTCGGTGCAGAGCGCGGCCAGGACTGTGTGGAGCCTCACCATGAGCACGCAGGCCTGCTTTCCATCCATGAAGCCCTTGGGGATGGCATTAGGAGTGAGGATTTCGTACCTTGGAGAGAAAGCGGATGAGAGGATTTATGTTTGTCCGACACATGCCTCCCCCCTGGGAGGCATGCTGGGAACAGCGTTATCATTTGGTGTACCTCTGTCGGAACTCCTGGAAGACGATGCGGTTGGGGAAGCCCTGTCTGCAGATACGGATGCCCTCCAGCACACCGTTGCACCGCAGCTGGTCCAGGACCAGGTGGGGATCCAGTTTACCAGCCTGGGAACAGAGAACGTTTATCGTTAAGCTCCATTCAACACAGTGGATGATCCAACAAGTATAGTGACGATTAGTCGACTAGTTTTTAGGGTTTCTTGTGTGAAAACAGTAGTTCACAAGTTGGAGTCATCATTGGTGTTTGACCAATCAGACCATTCAAACATCACTCGTGAACTTCCTTTAACAATAAAAAGCACTAATACCGCCACAAGGATTTTTAAACAATTTTAAATCCTGTCCCTGGGACTATAGAACAATAACTACATTGAGTTCCTCAGGGCAGAAAGACCTGCAGTAGAAACACCCAGATAGATGACAGTATTTCTCATGTACCTTCTTCTCGTGGTTGGGGATGATGCAACGGACAAAGTTGGGGTTGGTGTTCCTCAGAGTGGCCATGAGCTTGGACAGCTGCTCCTTGTACAGCTGGCCCACCGTGCGGAACATACCCTTGCGGGTCTTGAAGGCACCGGGCATTTCGGACATGGACACCTTATCCAGACCCACGATGCGGTCCACTGAAAACAATAAAACGAGAGGCGAGAGACAATGTGTAAGAAGCCAGTGGATTTCAAATCCAAGCATTTGAACCAGGCAAAGTCAAACAAAATGCAAACATGGCCATTGTGTCTCCTTCTGTTTTTGGTAAACATAAGCCCAGACAGAGAGCGTGGGGGCGGTTCATAACACCAGGACCAGTGACACACCACACCAACACAGAGGGAATGCTGAGGGAGATGGGAATCAGGCAGAGGAGGACAAGATTGGAGTCACCAGTGAAGCGTGGAGGGATGACACACCATAACGAAAACAAAACTCAGTGCAGTGAATGGAAGCAGCTGGTCAAACTGTTGACGCCACCGGTTCGTAGGTCTTAAAGTAAAAAACGTGTGTGATGGTTCGACTGAATACGTGTGTGTGTGTGTGTGTATGTGTGTCATTAAATTGGCAAATTGAGGCGGTTGCAGTGTGCATGTATTTGTTTGTGGTGATTTACTTTTTTAACACACCAAACCCATGCAGTATATACCCATCGCTGCAGTACCCATGACCAACACCAGGAGTCCCCAAACAACACTATTACACAAGGGGGGAAAAGGAGAGTTCAATGACAGAGCAACAAGTGGTAAAATGACTGGAGATTAAGAAACAGTCGTAATCTACTGAAAGTCTTAACCCAAAACACAAGTTGAAACATTTGGATGGACGGCAGTGAGGGAATAATAATTGGGATGAAAAAAAGCACGTTTCAAAATAGACATCAGGAATAAGAGGGAAGGACAAAATAAATGAAAAAAGAAACCTCGTCACCTGAGTCAGAGTGTAGAATAGGAAAACGGTGATAAAAATAGGCTCTGACATTTCTGTACCTGAGACCAAGTAAAAAGAGAGAATGACAGACCGTACAGACGAAGAAATGGGCGGAAGAAAGTGAGATTTGAGAAGCTAAAAACAAAAAGGTCCACACACCAGACAATCGAAGAGCAAAATAAACAAAACACTGAAACACAATACTGAAAGCCAACATGAGATATGCATATATTTCCTTATCCGGCACCGCACCCGGGAAAGCTGTGACTTCCGGGTTCAACCCTCAACTCACCGTCCTTCCAGAGCTCGGACACAAACTTGTCGGTGGACTGGTTGAGCAGTGAGGCCACGTTGTCGTTCAAGGGGTCCATGTTCTTCATCAGCCACTCGTCTGCCTTGTAGTCCACCTGAGGAGTGACAATAGGGAGGAAGGCTCTTTTTAGACCCCTGGGACATGAACATAAGAGTTGAAAAGATAAAAATGGATGGACATCGCGATAATGAGCGCATCCTCATGACAAATCTACCTTGCCAGCGTAATGGATGATGCAGAAGTCTGCCTCGTCCTTCAGTTTCTTGGGCTTAAAGAACTTGGGGTGAGTGCCCTGCTCCTGCAGCACCTTCTCCACAAAGCTCTTGTCCGTGGCTTTGGGGAACCAGCACTCCTCATCCAGCAGGGCGAAGATCCCGGGGGGGCTGGCCTGAGTGCAAAGGAGAGAGAGCAGACCGTGAGGCACCAGATCGAAACGCTGTGAAGTTCTTAACATAGAAGAACAAAGAAGTATGCGGGCCATTATGCCGGGTCATGTTGGGGAACCGAAAGCCGTACAGGCGTGTAGGTTTTCCAAAACTCACGGGTTTCTCAATGAGCTCGATGCAGGGCTGCAGGTCCAGGCCGAAGTCGATGAAGACCCACTCGATGCCCTCCCTCTGGTACTCCTCCTGCTCCAGGATGAACATGGTGTGGTTGAAGAGCTGCTGCAGCTTCTCGTTGGTGTAGTTGATGCACAGCTGCTCAAAGGAGTTCAGCTGGAAGGGGACACGGGAGAGAAGAACACCGTCGATCAACAGCACAAATAAATTTTTAAAAACATGGACGGGTCGATCCTGCCACACTTTCAAGTCGGGATTACCTCAAAGATCTCAAATCCAGCGATGTCGAGGATGCCGATGAAGGAGGCTCCCTGCCTCTTGGTCTTGTCCAGGGCTTTGTTGATCCTCATGACGAGCCAGCGGAACATCCTCTCGTAGGTGGCCTTGGCCAGGGCCTCCACGGCAAACTCCGCCTGCTCCTGGGTCTGAGCCTTCTGGACGAAGTCCCTGCCCACCTTGATGCGGGGCGACAGGATGGCCCGGGTGAAGTCCGTGACATTCATGCCCATGAGGTGGCTCACCTTCTGGGCAGCTGGGGTGGAGGAAAAGAAGAAGAAGCAAAAGGCAGCAACAAAAAGAAGGGTGGAGTTAAAAGACGAGGAGAGGGCTAAACGAGATTTGAGATGCAGGATCGTCGACAGCTCGTCGGGGTTCTCTGCAGCGCTGACGGCTACTTCAGGTACCGCTTTGACGTACTGGTGTCGTCGGGCATGGCGGCCTGGTCTGTGTGGCGCTCCTTCTTGAAGGTCATGTTCCCGAGCTGCAGCACAGAGGCCACTACCTTCAACAAGCCTGCACGACAAGAACAAACGGGAGCATAAGTGTGGTTTTGCGTTGCACTGAGGGGAAAAAAAGAAGTAATTTAAAAGTAATTTGCCTTGTGCGTTACTTACCTATTTGCTCATCCTCGGGGATACTCATGATCTTAAAGGCCTCCAGGGTCTCTGTAAACAGGTCCTTGTCCTGCTGCCCAGGAATGGTCACGTTCCCGTTGGAGAGGAAACGGTAGTTGTTGTAATTCTCAAGGAGGAGTTCATCTGAGGGGAAAAGGATGTCGCAGTGAGTCGAGTGCAGAAAGGAGACAACTTGAAAACAGAGTTGTGCGACATGTCGCTTACCGCGCAATTTATCTCCGGCCCCCGTGAGCAGGTAGTAGAAGATGTGGAAGGTCCTCTCGTCTTTGGCCTGGCGAATGGCACGGGACTTCTCCAACAGGTCTGGTAGTCAATCTGTCAAGGAAAAGGTTTCCCCCATACTACCAGGGCTGCATTTCAAAACATGTTATTTATGCATCGCCTTGAGACAAAGAAAAACAAGCACTAAAAATGTCTTTAAATCTTTAAAAAATGGGTTAGAGATGACAGCATCGAGGATACAAGTTTCAATATTGGCACCGACGATGTAACCGTTGACGTCAAAGTTTATCCTGATGAATTTTCCCTGGAGGAGGAAAAATACAAATAAAAACTCAGAGATGTGTGGAGCAGTCCAGCAGCAAAAACAGGCGGTTCATAAGAGGGAGCACCGAGTCTTACAAATCGGGAGGAGTTGTCGTTCTTGACCGTCTTGGCGTTGCCAAAGGCCTCGAGGATGGGGTTGGCCTGCAGCAGCTGCTTCTCCAGCTCCCCCTGGACGGACAACAAGAGAACAGCGACATCTTAACAACGCTTTCCATTTTCAAAAGCAATAAATCAGGACGGTTCTCAGCCGTGGATTCAGATTCAACCGCTGATACGTCGGGAGAACCTCGTATTATTATGATCCGTCACTCATTCAACAGAACGGTACTTTTGGAAGAAAATTACCAACATACTTACGTCTGAGAAGGGAGAACACGGAGTGTACAAACATATGTAAACATGAAGTGATCAAAGGAGGGATACCAAACACACACACAAGCAACAAACACATTGCACCCAAGCATTCCCCCCCGCCACACACACAAACAAACACCACATCATGTTAGTGCCCAAATCTGCAAACACCCAGAGACCCTGATCAGTAACCCATCACCTGTTACCCAACGCAGAACAATCCAGTGAACCCAAAGCACACAAATTTAAAAAACAATCATTTTCGGCCCCTTCCTACAAGTGTTACTGTTTTTTTATTATTTGTTTTTTAAAATAAGTTGTAAAGCATTTTTGTCACTAAAAATAATGGAAACGACGTCAGCCAATTTCCAAAAGCTCCACTGCAGGTAGGTAGAGTGAGTACATTGTACATGTAGAGATTAAAAT
This sequence comes from Pseudoliparis swirei, assembly GCF_029220125.1. Classification (NCBI taxonomy): domain Eukaryota; kingdom Metazoa; phylum Chordata; class Actinopteri; order Perciformes; family Liparidae; genus Pseudoliparis; species Pseudoliparis swirei. Next base: position 19,763,147 of record NC_079410.1, on the reverse strand, counting down.
AATTTAAAGGAATGCCGTCGTACAGCTTTGTCAGAAGTTGTCTGCATGTGTCATTTATTCATCAATCTGTTCTCAGAGACGGTCGAACACAGTGAAGGCCCTGGAGGATCAATTCATCTGATTCTGGACTACCGTTGTTTCACTAAACCTCTTGATAAATTAAGACAAAATAAATAATAATAATGCAAAAGAGAAAAGCAGTCAAACTTCGGACAGGGTAGCTTTACAGATGATGAAAAATTCAACCACACAAATATGTCCCAGAGCAAAAATTGCTGATTTTTTTTCTCCTCAGCAAAGACCCCACCCTCTTATTTTTCCATTGTCTGGCTGAATTTTTCACAGGAACATAAAAAGGGCTGCCACCGATCTGCAAACAAACTTCCTCCCTTACTTCCTATTGGCTGGCAGGACACGTCACCTCTGCCCTCGATTTACTAAGTGACTCCCACAACAGTGCGCTCCAGCAAAAAGGGGAAAGGGAGGGAGGGAGGGTGAGGGGTGGGAGGTGATGACAGAAGCAGGTGGGGAGAAAGAGTGAATGGAAGGGAGAGCGTTAACTCACATGTGACAGGATCGAGCTGTTCTGTTGATGGGAAGAGAGAAATACGACAACCTCAAAAAAAGGGGGTCTGGCGGAGGTGTGTGTTCATCGCTCGTCATGAAGCAGGCGAGAGAACAGCGGTGCAGCCGAGTCGTTTTGTTTCCAATGAGTCGGGTCACAGACCTCTGTTCTGGATGGAGTGCCAGACGCCTTTCAAATCTGCACCGCTGTTTCTCGGTGCCTGCTGGGCTACAGAGAGGGAAAGTCCCACCCCCTTCTGGTGGACCGCCATGGGACCGTATCTCCACGAAAAAACCAACGGCGAGAAAGACATGACTTTTTGATCCCGTTGAATTGTGCAATGAAATACATACACACACATGTTTGACAATATGAAAAGATAATTTACCACAAACAGAAAGTGGCATTTGGTTTTTAAACTGTTTTAAAATGACGCCTGTGATGCGAGTCTCGCTGGTTCATTCTCTTTCCGGTTGATAAACAGAGTTGCTGATGAAACGCATCAGGTAGGATAACTGCGACATTTTGGCGTGGAGTTATAGCTACGCTACCTCGCTGCATGCCGGGGTAACGGCCGTGTTTGTGACGTACATTGTGCAACGCGGGAAACAACGTAGCTCCCCGGGCGGTTTCACACAAACCAACTTTCTTGCCGTGGAAAATTACATTTAAAAATTGACAAACAGGATCAAATGATATTAGTCTTTTGCCATTAAACCCTGGACACGTTTTTATGAAATACGGTCCGATGGGGGGGGGGAAGACACCGGAAAGGGGTGGGACGTCGCCCCTCTGTTATCTTGGTTGCCGCCCATTTCCCTCCGATGATTTGAATACAACAATGTGATGAAGGATTAACAATCATGTGCACGAGCAAGGGCGAACACACACGCCGCTGCACGTCAGACACAAATGGAAAGAAAAATAAAAGTGATGTGAAAAATGGAGGTCCTGGAAGACTTATGCCTTTGAGGAATTGTGTCTCACCTGAGAATAATTTTTTTTTTTTTTTTAAAGCAACAGGAGGGAGTAAAGTGAGAGATGAAGGGAGGGAAGTGATGTAAAAAGAGTGGTAGAAGGAAGGCTTGAGGGAGGGAGTGTGTGGAGGGGAGGCAGCACCGACCTGGTCTTTCTTGGCCTTGTGAGAGGAGGCCACGTGAGCCAGATACTGGATGACCTTCTTGGTGTTCTCCGTCTTACCGGCACCAGACTCTCCTCTACGAGACGAAGAGGGAACAAACTATTAAAGAGCAGAAGACCAGAAGTATTGTTCCTCTGAATGCGTCAAGTGGACGTCGGGGACTCACGTGCAAAGGATGGACTGGTCTTCACGATCTGCGGGGGAAATGCAAATGTTTGATTATGCAAAAAAAAAAAAATACAGAACAACTGCCCTGCCTGGTCCAGTGAGCATGAGCCATCACCAAGGCACATATGCTTTTTGTAGTCTGCACAACAGGAAGTGAATTGCCCACGGACAGGAAATTCCATATCCGGCTTCCTGTGAAAGAGTTTCTGCCGGGTTTCAAACTAAGTAGCCAATTACCCTCCGACTCCCGCTTTGCTGGAGCCAAAGTGGAGCGAGGGAGGAAGAAAAAAGACGACGAATGGGATAGAAGAGTGTCTCTTGTGTGGGTGGAAAATTACAACAAAATATTTACACTGAGATTTTGCATACATTTATTAATCCGTAATAAGCATATTAATAACCAATGCTATAAGCATCTGGGAAGTTCAGAGGGTGAACTCAACGTTACTGTATCGCAGCCTTTAAAAAGCAGGAGACAACACTTAGATTTAATATATATAATTATGTATAATAAGTATGTAATATACATGCATACAGGAATCACATGGTCGTGAGAAAATAACCGTAAACTGTGCATTGGAGGGCACATTTTGGAATACATTATTGGCCGTAAATATTTCATTAGTAATAAACAGAGCTAAATGGCCTGAAATGGGTTCGCACGAGTTTACACATACAAGTTTTTGCTATTTTTACCATGTGACCCCAGAGGACCTCGGTTGAGCTCAACTGTGTCGGTCTCGAGAACAAACTTAATGAACAAGAATATATCCAATTACCTCCCCTGTATATTCCAGGGTTTTTCCTGCATAGAGAAAATTTGGGCGCGCGCCTAAGCCATTTTCCCGAACGCCTATGACAAATCCCGAGCGCCTAAGGCAAAAAAAGTCTGCGATGAAGAAAAAAAAACTGTGTTCATCACGTGTATGTCAGTGAATATGTTCTCAATAGTATGTTTCAAGTCGGCTACAGCCGAACCCTCGTTCTGTTTTGATCAATAGTAATCGAGTTGATAAGTGTCTTCTTGTCTGATCAATACGCAACTGTGAGGTGCGCGAATGGACAGAACGGCCAGCTGCTGATCACTCAACAGCCCGACGTGCACGAATACACCTGGACTATTGTCAATAGGGATGCACCGATCTGATCAGCGCCGATCCATATCGGCCGATCTTCCCATTATCGGTTTTGATCGGCGTTCTCAAACAGCCGATCAAACTTGGCCGATCAGGTGACGTAAAATCTGCATGAACTATCAGAGACGTTTCAATCGCGGCGCAACGGAGACGATGCGCACGGCGAGGGCCGGCAGAGGTCAGAGGTCAACGAGGGGATCCTCACCACCGAGCGGCGTCCCCGTCCCCCGAGTTGAATCTCTGGGTCAACTCAGCCGACACTCACATGTCTGCCCCTATAGACTGATGCTCACGGTAAACACATTTGATCGGGAGCGCGCGAGGGTTTTGATAAAGTTAGCGGAAGGATTTAACCCTTAATGTTTCACCTTAATGTTTCACCCTCCTGTTACCTTTATATTTACTAACATATTTTACCCTTTGGGTTCAATTTGACGCCATCAATTAAAACCTCCAGAAAATTATTAGAATTAATATTGTTTTCCAAGTTTAAGTGTGAGGCACTTTATGTTTGTTTGTTGACTACCGAAAGAACACCGACATTAAACATTGAATGGGGTCAAATTAATCCTAAGGCGGGGGGAGGGTGTAATATTGATTCGGGTCAAAATGACCCTAAGGCAACACAAGGGTTAAGTGACAACATCCGGTTTTGCAAAGTTAGCGGAAAGAACCACGTGAAACAACATCCGTTTTTCAAAATAAGATGTCGACAAATCATTCACGAGCATATAAAAGTAAACAATGAACTGATTTTGTATCTTTATAGATCGTTTCTGAGATTTAGCTTAAATTATGCTAACATTAAAACATTTTTACTGTACCAAGGAAGAGTTTATAAAAAATAAGTCAGACTTTTGTATGTTAAAAAAAGTCCTGTATATAGATTTCCCCAAGAGTTCCAGGAAATGAATGATGCAGATGTGTTCCATACATATCTGAAATCCCCTATAATAGCAATCAAATTTTAATGTATCAATTAGGACATTTTTCAAAGTAAAAGTCCTAAATGTTTAAAGAAATCGGTAATTTCTTTAATGTTTGAGGTGCTTTATATATGTATTTCCTCATAGTCCTAGGCAATAATGCTACACAATTAATAGAATGCTTCAATCAACACCGTGATCGGTTTTATCGGATCGGCAGATACTGATTTCAGTGATCGGCACCAAAAAACCTGATCGGTGCATCTCTAATTGTCAATCTATTAGCCTATCTATTTTAGCAAAATGATTTCCTCAAGCATTGCCTCCATTATTTATGGAAAAAAACAAACATAGATGTCTGCTAATTACAGTGACATGGCAATACAGACCGTGCGCGCACAGCGCGCCAAAGCAATTTTTGGGGAGCACCGAAGACCCATTTTGACCCAGGAAAAACCCTGGTATATTCTTCCAAGGAATGTTGCAAATGAGCTGCAAAGGAGTCACAGGCCTCGTTTTTATTTAGTTTTTAATGGAACCTCTTAGCTAGAAGGGAGAGCGTTGGGTTTTTCTGAGGCCAGTGGGCCGAGAGCTAATATTCTGCAGCAATCGGCCCCCCCCCATTGTCTTCTGTAAAATATACAAGCGACTCCCATGCACCTCCTATCATTTCTTTGCGCAGCTACCGACTAAATAAACTATACACACAAGCTCATCTCTTGGGAGCCTCGTAGTTTGCAGCTCGGTGTGGTACCACTGGGAGAACAGTAGCTTCTTTGACAATGCAAGTTTGGGGCTGCGTAAATATCTGCCAACGGTTTTAATAAAAGGCCCAAAAAAACAACCTTCAAATTCCACTTTCTTTCCTGCCTCTGCAATACCTCATTGCGACTTACCCTGCATCATGCTCCTGTAGGACGTGTCGGTGATGGCGTAGATGTGAGGAGGCATTTCGTGCCTCTTCTTGCCCTTGTACATGTCAACGATCTCCTCGGAGTAGATGGGCAGGTTCTTGTAGGGGTTTATGACGACGCAGAAGAGACCGGAGTACGTCTGCGGGATGGAGGTGGCATTTAGAAATACAGGTTGGAGTTTAAAATGGGATGAAAATAATAATGTTATGTCGCATATGGGATGCTTCATATGCCACGTAATGTAGTGATTGTGAAATACACAAACCGTGCTCAGCACCGAAACATAACTAAGGCCTTCCCATCCCCCATCGAGCTGAAAGTTGCTCATGGATTTGGAACCCACATCGTTCCCTGATCTCAACCACACCCGGCTGCATGTTGAAACAGCTGATTGGCCGAGGTGCTGTGACTCTAGCGCCACTCGACAGGTTAGCCAAGTCGTATCTAAAATAGGTCCACGCGGCAGAATAATCTGCTCTGAACGCTAGAACCCTCCTCCAGTCCCCTCTATAAACACTTTTTTTCACTTATTCTTTTCCCTGCGTGCTGCATTCCTGCGCTGCCCTCCCCAACATCTCTGTACCCGGCATGTCTCTGTTGTACACCCAGCTCTCCCTTGAGAAACGGTCGATCTAAAAGGACTACAGAGTCCGGAGGCGCTCTAACCAAAACTGGATCTCTGGAGGGCTGTGTCGATATGACCGGGTCACACACGAGATTAAATCACTCCCAGCCCACCACATGGGGATAAACAACATGAATTATGGGGGAAGCAATTTCAGTTGCAACGCCATTTACATTCCATGTCGAACGTTACAAAAAACTGGACCCTGACGCCACCCCCCTCCCCCTCCTCCTCCTCCTCCTCCCCCTCCTACTCTTCCCCCAACTCTCTCTGCACATCTCTTGTACTCTGGAGTGCATTGTTCCCGGCAGCTTCCTGTTTACAAGACTACACCAAACACAAGACAGGCTCACATAGCATGTTAGCCGTGTCACTTTGTAGTACAATGGCTTCAACACGGAGGCTTGGAGCGATAACAGGGAGTTTGGACATGGAGATAAATAAGTTTAGTGGCTGGCAATGAGTCATTTCTACGAGCCAGCAAAGATTTCACAAGAATAAAAAAAGGAAAATGCATTTAAACAAATAGGATGATGTCACCCTGAAGACGGTTTGGTTGAAAAACAAAAAGGAAAATAGTAGCAACACTGCATTTTAATATTAAAAACCTAAATCTTCATTAATAAATAAAAAGAAATGTATGGGGTGGGGGGGACCAGAAACTAAAATGAGCTCCAAGCGTCCCAGCAGAATGAGGTGCAGTGTATGAATCAATGCCGACACGCTTCACACTCACATAGATGAGGCCGGAGTAGTATCGCTCCTTCAGGTTGTGCAGCACCGAGGCCTCGTTCAGGCAGGTGAGCTCGGCCATGTCCTCCACCTTGCTGAACTTGGGTGGGTTCATCTTCTGGATGTCGTCCTTGTTCACCCGGATCTTCTTGCCGGAGTCCGCCAGCTCGACCACGCACTCGTCGCCGCGCTCCTCCTTCACGGAGCCGACCTCGAAGCCCAGGCGCTCCGAGGGCACCCATACCAGCTTCTTGGTGGCCCAGTCGGCCTGCGCCAACGGGTTGTTGACCACGTTGCGGTCCACGTACAGGAACTCGTCCGCGGTGGACATGGTGGCTGTTTCAGAGAGAGAGAAAATTGTGGTTAAGGATTGGAAATTGATAAAATTATGGACAGGTCAGAAACGCAGACGTCAAAACACAAAACATTAATTCAGGTTTAAATGTCCGTTATCCGTCGCCACGTCATAAAGAAAATTTATGAAATGCCGCATGTCCTCAATCATGGTTTTTCAGGACGAGATGTTTGCTCCCCTTCCATCTTCAACATGCAATCTCCGGGGGAATAACAATGTCTAAATGTGCCGAACAACAGGAAGAGTCTGCTCAAAGTTATGTCGGGTCGACATGAAACGCAAGGCTCCGTTACTTCTTGGCAAACCGCTGTGAATACACATGATTTCCAGCTGCTGGACCATCCAAGGGACAGAGAAGAAACATTTGCCCGGCAGATGTGCCTCCAGTTCGGCCGAGCGCTGCAGCAGACCGGCTGTCCGCTGGTGGGAGCAGCGCCTCCGGTCATCGCATCAGCTCAGGGCGATCAGCGTGAGCCTCGGCAACCAAATAACTCCAGGGGCCTAAACCCAGCAACTAAAAACGGGAAAACAAGTCTCTTGTTGCGTAGCCATTAGTTTGTTTTCCGCTTCAGAGGAAACATAAAAGATAAAGGCTCGAGGCGTCATGTTCTTCGGCATTTACTATTAACCGTTTCATGGTTCCGTCTCCGATTCAGTAAATAACCGTTTTCGCGGCAGACTACCATTTCCTTTTTAAGTTTCCTTCTCTTAGACTTTAATATTGGTTCTTCGTATAATACAATCTTATCCCCCAATGTTTGATACCAGCCAGTTGATGAACGGCCGTGGAGGTTGGTGTTCGAGCCGATATCAAACTGCTGTGAAAATAAATCGTGCCCAGTGCACTTCATACAGTTTGTGCCACAACTGCAGCGACTATGTTTGTCCGTGGCGTGTTGTGAGGAGCGGTGGGGGCGGGTGTCGGGTTTAGTGTTCAAACTGGATGAAAGTTTCCCGTAAAATTTGCAATGAACAAAAACACATGGCATTAAGAGCATGCCGATGTCACAATTAACACAACTACAGTGCGGAAAATAAACCTCGAATCGGCACAAGCTGCTCTCGCTTTATTCAACGCGCCTTTGAAACGCTCTGCACGCCACATGCCGTCGACGGGGAGTGCTGTCGCTTAACCCACATAGAAAGTGACTGGACCAGTATTACCAGTATCTACTAGAGTGCAATTAACAGAGCACGGTGCGCTGTCACCCAGGGACCAGACTTCCCAGTCTACAATTATCATTCCGACCAAGCGGGAGCGGGACACCGGTTTCCTCACCGCCGACGACGCAGAGGTTTGTTTTCACGCGCGGAGCTGAATCACAGCAGGGGTCCAGCCCGCTGGTACATCGGTCAGTGTCTGAACTATGGAAATAACTGGAAGTGTTTGATTGTGTCCATGAAGCACGACGTTCTGGTGCCGAATTATCATCCGACACCACTTGCACACAACAGCAGGGGAACACATACAATTATTAACACACGGCGCGTTGTAAAAAAAAAAAAAAAAACTATGCTTTAACAAGCTTTACATTTCATGGCTTGATCATAGACGTTAATTTTTTTTCCGATGATTACAGTGGATGAACCAAATAGTCTCTGAAATACCCAAAATTAAGTTGTAAATGTGTTTTTTTACTATTACAACTTATTTCTAGATTTGAGAATATTTTGGCGTTTAGGAAGAAGAAAAAAATAGTCGCACTTTTTTGATAAATATGGATTCATTATATTAATATTATAATATCAATATAATCTTTGTTGTTTTCAAGCTCTACTTTAAACAACTGTTAAAAAAAATATTGTTTTGTCAACAACAATCATGGTTGACTAAATGAAAACTTCTCAGCCTCTCAACTGGACTGAAGAGGGACAAAAAGAAAACCCTGGAGGAAAGCGAGGTTGCTGCGTTTAACGAGGTTATTGTGTCCCGGGTCGGTTCTCGCACATTAACCCTGAACTGGGAGAAAGAAAGCAGAGGGAGAGGCATTCTTCTCATGACCCCCCTGCCTCTCTCCGTCGGGCCACGCTGCAGCCGGCGTCCATCACTGCTTCACTCGCCCCCCTAACCCATCTCGCCGTTTACCGACCCATACGTTGGGCTAATTGGTCGCGCTCTGGCTCTCAGCTGGCTCCACGCTCCCGCCTCTGCCTTGCACCCCCCCCCCCTTCCCTCCCTCTGTTTATTCAGTCTTTTCAGGGTCGCATTCCTCCCATGCTCACCCCTTTATCAGGGAGAGACGGCAAGCAGCGGCATTCCACAAATGTCTGTCCTCTGCCTCCCCTCTCAGACCTGCTCTCTGGCTTTCCTTCCCGTTTCCTCCCCCATACTCCCATCACAGCAGCAGACTATTTGGAACCTGTGTTGATTAGGGGGGGGGGGGGGGGGGGAGGGGGTCAGCATCACCTCACACAAGTGTCAGCCCACACAGAGCGGTTAGTCACAGAGCATGTTCCCATGCTCCTTTAAATGGACGTGCATGTCTCTCGCTCCAGTGCACTCGGATCAGTCGGCCCCCGTGCAGCGTTGAATATGAGCCATAACTCACTGGTCCCTGAAGCTTCGTTGTGAATGAAAACGCTCCGCTGTCGCCTTCAGCCAGATACATTTCCATTATCATAGCCACGGCGCTGGGACACGTGTCAGCCATTCATGACCTCATTAATCTGACAATAAAGGGCAGGGCAATAATTGATATCGTGAGACGAGACGACGCCCTCGATTTCTCAAATATGGAATATTCTCCTGGCTGCTTGCAGTAAAGCGATAACTACCCGGACCGTTAGTCACATCCACATTACTGATGGTTATCTTAAAAGATTTAGGTTTATATTAGTCAAAGTACCAGTTCTCACGATGTATTTGGTGAAAGAATATTGTGATATTTGATTTTCTCCATATTGAAAATTAACAAGGAACTATATTGACAATCAACCGCTCATTTCAGCTTTAATGTGGACCTTAACTTTAGCAAAGTATGTTGATATCTGCTTCCGACTCACATATGTGCCACAGATAACTCCGTGACACACTTCAAACCACCTGTAGAGAGCAACGCTAGGTCTACACATGACTGCGAAAGCTATTCTAGTTTGCCAAGTGCTGCTCTATAAATGAAAGAAAAAAAAGAAACCAGAGGGATAAAGAACTGACATCGGACAACATTAGACGTAGGCCTTGCTTCGTGGAGGCTGACCTGTTGTAGTGAAGACACGGCTGTTGACTTGACTTTGAGATCAAACGTGTTCATTGAAAGGAACCTCTGCTTGGCTCCGGTTCCTGAGGCCGCCGTGCCAAGTCCGCCGTAATCCTGGAAGAATCAAGCTCTCTGATTCCTTGTCGCTTTGCAACACACTCGGCCGTGAAAAGAGTTCACCGTCTATTCTGTCGAGACCCCGCTCACGACGAGATTAGCTGGCCTAGATAATCATAACAAGGATTACTCATTAATCGAGCACACGGCAGCCGCGGGAAAACAGTTATCCCTGAACTTTATGAAACCTGACTGAGATACCGTTAAAGGATTATGTCTTGAGAGGAAATGCCCGTTTGAAAACAAGAGTTGGCGGTGTCCTCAAAGCGGCAGCCTTCTTGAAAGAGGAAACGTAAAATTAGCCGCATTAGGATAAGGACGTTTCTTTATAAACTGGACTTATCACAGGGACCAGAATGTGGTTACAGGGGGGAAGTGATGCAGAAAGACTAGGCTTAGAGGAGGGGGAGGTGGTGGAGGAGGAACCGGGGGAGACGAGAGAGGAAAAGGAAAAGCTACAGTGTCTTTTCCAGTTCTGGTTGTCCCGGTTAGAAAGCAGGTCAACGTTGGTTGGCCTTCATAAAACCGAGGCGTCCCACCCGTCAGTCAGACTCCCTCTCATTCCTTGCCACCTCAGAGTTCGTGTATAATAAATAAATAAAAATTTAAAACAGGAGACGAGGCAACCTCTCCCGAAGCATGACCGTGTACAGTCGGAGCCCTCCTGCTCCTGCTAAACGGGAACCCGTAAACCAGCGGCGCCGTGTCGACAGGAAGAACATTAATAGAACGACCGAAAAGTCAATACCACTGCGCTCCCCCACCAAATGCAACATCCCGGCTGGCTTCATCCGAGCCGAGGCCGCTCCTCATCCTCCTCACGCTGCGTTGGATTCACCCTCGTCGGTTTGGCTGCGTTCTGTTTGGATGACCCTGTCCAACAAACGCTCCAATCAAAACAAAGCATCCGCCCCCTCTTCAGTCTTGGCTTCTCCTCTTTTATGCCCCCTTAACGGCACAATGACCGTCTGACTGAGGTCGCTCGCTTCCAGGGGCTGGAGCGGTACAGATGCAGTCAGAATGCATTGTGGGCTCACACGTCCGCCCTCTTTCTTTCTCCCTCTCTCCCTCCCTCCTTCTGTGGAAGTGGGAAGGGTGGGGCAAGGAGGCGAGCGGGAAGGAGAAGAGGAAATGACAAACTGAGAAAACTATTTTGCCATTTGTGGAACTTGTTGTGTGCGAGTCCTTCAAAAAAAGGAAGGAGGGAGGGCGCACGCTGTGCGGCTGCGAGAGGCGAGATTAAGCCCTTGCTGGAAAACTGCGCTGCACGACAGATCTCACATCACTTTCCACATTACTTCTCGCATTCTTGCCCCGACCGGGATCCGGTTTCATTTTGAGTCGTGAGCAGGCCGATGCCATCGACCCTTCACAGCCAGAGGCCCCGGCTCTGGTTTAAGTTTATCCATGACTTTTACTTCAAATAAGTCAACTGTTTGAGCAGCAGAACATGAGTTACTGACCTACACAACACTGTGCATGTCAAGGTTTTCAGCTACGTTTCAACATCTCGGTTAAATCTCAGTTTGATCCATCTCCACTAAAGTTGCTCAACGGGAGTCAGAAGGCAGACGTCCAATGACAACGAGGACAGATAAAAAAAGCACTGATAAGCAAAACCATATCCGGGTTCATAGAACAAATTCCATTAAATCGAACAGCTAATCCGTTACACCACTGAACACACTGTTGACCAGTTATTTGAGAAAACAGAGCCGATACTGGTGTGACCCATTACTGGAGCAGCGTGCAGTATTTACCCTTCGGTAAAGAGACAGCTGTTTACGTAAGCCTTTTTATTTTAGCAGACGTGAAAGAATGCAGAGGAGAGTTAAAATACACATTTCAATATGTCAGCAAAGCTTTTCCCTGAGTGATGCTAAGCTGGCACAACTAGGTTTATACTTTTTTCTTTAAAAGAAAATCTGCTATTACAGCTCAGTTGTTCATCCGATCGCTACTCTCCCTTCAGGGGATTATCATGTGGCTCTTTTTAGCTATATTACCTCTTATCTCCACCTTAGGGCACGCCCTTCGAGTCATCCACGGACTCAGACGTATCTACTCAAACAATGCAATCGCCGACCTCCGAGGGCCACGTGCCAGATCGACGAGCTGGGCGTCTGGTGCGCGATGCAATTTGGACTGAAAATAAAAACCGGCCGATGGAGACAGGAGATGGACGCGTTACGCAGAACGTTCCAAAGTTCACCTTTGAAAAGTGTCTGCTCAGTGCTTGCGCAACACATCCGCTGCAATGACGATATATACGGGGGGGGGGGGGGGACGACTATCAGCTCATTCTCAAGTCAAACCAGGAAGCTGTGTCATTCAACTGGCAATGAAAGGTCCGAGTCCTTTCTGTGTGTAGTCCAAGACGGAGCGCAACCATTTCCTGGGATTGTTGAAGCCTTACAGGTGCTTGCTAAAAAGGAGGAGGGCGAGGAAAGGATGGGGACAAAAATATAAAATACACAAGCAGAGGAAAGGGGGGGGGGGGGTACAGGGAACAGAGGGCACGGGAAAGGTTTGAATAAATAGCTAAAACTAGAACGGGCACTCGGTAGAGCGCATACCTTCGCATATCACAAGATTGGGCATTGAATTATGAACATGTTGGCATTAGTTGCATGCCAATTGGATAGAAATTGACCACGCTATGGTAAAAAGAAGATTTTGACCTTTTCATGACCTTGACCCAATCGATCACAAAAACTAATCAAATGGTCCCCGGATAATAACCAATCATCCCACCAAATTTCATGCGATTCGGTTTAATACTTTTTGAGTTATGCAAGGAACACGCATACAAATAAATAAATGGCGATCAAAACATTACCTTCTGCATTTTCAATGCGAAGGTAAAGATGCAGAGAAACACAGAACTGAAATAAAGTCAACCATTGGTGATGTACGGGTGAAACGCGTTGATACCGTCTGCATCGCAAAACTCTGCCACCGTCACTCCGTACTGTAGATGTCGGCTCTGCCGTGGTTAATGGAGAACCACAACAGTCTACGCTCTGACTGGAATGTTTCGCCCGCATGAATGAATCTCAGCTGACTGCATAGGAAACCAGACGTGACCCCCCCCCCCACAACGACATCAATCACCAGGGGCAAGTATCGCTTGGGTAATGCGCTCAGAAAAGAAGATTGGCACATTCCAACTGGTCAAAACGTCACAAAATAAAGTGTGACAAAAAGCAACACTTTCCCAAAGCCTTGCTGGCATTTTTATATAGCGTGTGTCAAAAACCAACTGTTCAGAAACAAAAGATATTCCATTTACAATAATTTAAAGACAAAAGGTAAACAGAGACGATTAGTATTTTTTTGAGAAGCTACAGCAGGGACATTTTTTTGTATCTTTCCCTAAACGAAAATAAACAATCGGAATACTTTATGACCGACAAATGATTACAGCTCTACCTCCCATTTGTTACAAAAAAAACCTTGCCCTCTCCAACTCAAGTCAGCAAGTAATCGGTTTCAGCCAAGACGACCCTGCCTTCAATAAAAAAGTATCCAAACAACCCCAGGCCCAGGCTTGAGCGAACGTACACCGCCTCCTTGTTAAGACGCCTGGGTTTCATTTCGTCTAGCCTGCAGTACGTAACCCTCCCAGAGGGGATCTGGGGGGGGGGGGGCGACATTGCTGACACACGCGTGATGGAATGGAACGGTCTCCGCGGGGGGCTCCATAACCGCGCTGAAACTGGCAATAAGTGCGAATAGCTGGCCTCCGGGGAAGCAGTTGCACAATGCTCTGCAAGTGCTTCATCCATGACTCGAAACACACCAACAGGACGTGACGTACTGCATGTCGCACGACGCGCCCCTTTAAGGCTACGCACTTAATGATGCGTCTCTTTCTCGAGCGAACGACGGGGCCCGCTCCGTGACGGTGGAGGTGCATCATCTGGAGAGATGGTTTTGATAAAACAAGCAACATATGACTCTAGAAACAGACCGTGGTTTACATCCTACAGCTACTGTTGACATTTCAGCATGAAACATCATTTGCACAATCATTTCGATGTCCTAGTACTCGGTGTAGTAATCTGACACCGAGGTTTCATCGCTCCTTGGCAGAAAGCATCAGCCGATTGCGAGCACATGGTTCTGATTCTACAAACGAGAGCGGAGAGGTGTCTCGCTCTCTCTTGGACACCACAAACACTCTGCGCGATGCGTTTTTTGGGTAAGCGGGCGCGAGCAATTGATGCCTGGAGATGGCGTGCTGGCGCTCAAGCCGCACACGGCCAACCGCACGGCAGTGGGGCAGGCGTGCCAGAGACTGTTTGCCTCCCAGACTGCAAACACAATGATGTGCCGTCTGACAGAGCAAACACAAAGTGCCCTTACAAAGCACACTTTGTGTCGGTGTGCAAAGACAGGGCACCTCCAGGCACGACGAGAATGGGACACTTGACAAATCAGAGGGGAGTCTGCGATTGGCCTGTTGGAATAAAACCATCGAAGGGGTCGCTGTCCCATCTTTCCGAAATGGGTTAGATTAGTGAAAGATTCCTGTTATTACCTTCGCATTGAAAATGCGGAAGGTTATTTTTTGATCGCCGCGTATTTATTTATTAATCGCATAACTCAAAAAGTATTAAACCGAAACGCATGAAATTTGGTGGGATGATTGGTTCTTATCTGGGGACCATTTGAATAGATTTTGGGATTGATCGGGTCAAATGTCAAGGCCAAGGTCATGGAAAGGTCAGTCTTCTTTTTACCATAGCGCGGCAAATTTTTATCCAATTGGCATGCAACTAATGCCAAAATGTTCATACTTCAATGCCCAATCTTGTGATATGCGAAGGTATGCGCTCTACCGAGTGCCCGTTCTAGTTGTTCATGTACTTGCTGCAAACTGGGGGAATATAATATTCAGAAGATGTTATTCTTTCCAGATCCATTCTTCACTCTCAAATACTTTTTACACTTGTTGGAAAACCTTAACTGATGAAACTTGCACTCACCCATTCTCCCGATATACACATTACAATACTGTCTAAACATTTATGTCTGGAAGAAGGACCCCACCACGTTCTCCCCGTCCTTTCCTATATTTCACACTGACTTCTCAGGCAACATTTTGATTTGTGACTGTATAAATAAAACTGTCTTAACTTGGCTTGATATTGATAGAGCCCATAAAATCTCTCATGCTGCCTCTGCGATCTTATTCACAGTGGACCGCACTATAATTACAAGACAGACCTGGTCATTTTAAGCTGGCATTCTTCTTGTGGAGCTCAGAATTCACTGACTAACTGACATAACAACCAGTGCCTATAAACTACTGTAAAAAAATATAGCACCCTGGGCTAACAGTAATTTACAAGCCAAACTTAATATCAGGCATTCAAATGCCACATCCAAAACATGTTAAAAGTAGAGTGGAAAATAAATGTGCCCCTCTTGGGTCAAATATTGTGCCAAATGTGAAAGTTGTACATTTCTTCTACTAAGAATGGGCCCTTCTGGAAGAGTATGTAAAACTAGCCATGTTTAACCTCTGGTGGAATAAATCAGTCAAAATGCATTCCTCCTTTGCTGGGGGCCCCTTGAAGAAGAAGGAAAAAAAACCTCGAGGGCCCCAGGATGCTTCACAGACTGAACTGACGTTTTTTCCCCCTTCTTGTTTTCAGTCCACCGGTAAACCAATGACGTCATGCCGCCAGCTAGACTTAATATCAGCGACCACACACAGCGGCCGTTTCTGACCGTTAGACGCCAAACAGAAAGTGTAACGACAAAACCCAAACCAGTCACAAACAGCCCGGTGTCCACGACGGAGCCAGAGTCTATAAAAAACACTTTCCTCCACTTCCATCGCACTCAACTCTTCACTGGCCCCTTTATCTTTTCCGCAACTCATTGAAGCGAATCACTTCCTGCCTCCACCGTTACGGCTTTTCAACGTCTCGCCGGCTGCCACAACGCCGACTCAGTATCTGACGGCGTACGTCCCGCGTATCGCACACACACACAGTCATTTTGAAGTTCGAGAACGATGAAGTGTGAAGTCAAGCAATAGAAAAGTTTAAGAAACTTCAATTTAAATCTGTTGCCCCGCTCCACCCTTCCTTTGCGGTTGCGGCAGTGAAACTAGCAACCGAGCCACTTCCTGGTCCGCTGCACTTGCCGGAGTGACGGGCGGACTGAATGAGTTACGGAAAGAGTAACGCGGAGAGAGCATGGCGGACAAGCGCGTTGCGAGTTGAGAATATTACCTGCAGGACGCCTTTTTTCAGGGAGGGGGTCGCTAACAACAACAGGGTGGCTCGGTCAGCGTCGCCGTGAGTCAAACTTCTTTTCCCGTCGACAGCAGCTTCGCAGAGAGTTCAGGCTAAACTACAACGCTCGCTTCCTCTCTCTCTCTTTCTCCACTCCAGTCACTCTTTCTATCTTCTTTTCTCCTTTTTTTCCTTCCTCTTCTCTCCCCCTCTTCCTTCTTCCCTCCCGCCTCTACTGGCTGCTAACTGGTTCCCGTAATTTCACTCCGTACGTAGCCATCCGGAGCCGGGGTGCGGTCCTGGACGAGGCGGGCCTCTGCCCGCGTGCACCGCCCCTCTGGCCAATGGCTGCCGCGCTCTGGTAATCCGCACACTTTGGACCAATCAGAGACTGGAGGGGGGACAGCCACTGCGCAGGCGGAGCGCGCAGGAAAACGCTGAATTTGAAAGAGTTGGGAGGGGAGCGGGGTACAGATAAAGCTGTGTTTAATGAGAGAGGTATGTGCATACTAAGGATTTTTATGACCATATAAGTAGCAGTCAACTCTCAGGATGGACTGCATCACCCAGGGCCGCCCTCATGTGTCAACATGGGCTAGTCTGACCACCAGCTTTGAAAACAAGTAGCAGTGATGCCTCCGACTGATTGATCCTTTTTATTCTGTAAGGCTGCCCAATATCAGACTACTCACTAGTCTATACGGCTCCTCATATCATTCATGTCTTGTCATGTCTTTTTTGCAATAATTTAACCTTTTTGAAACTGTACACTTCCTTCTATCTGATATTGGAAAGATTATATAATCATATATTGATGTGCATGTTATTTATGCGTGTTAGTTTTTCTTTCTCGTTCCAAAAGGAGGTCAGAGGTCAGAAGCAGAGCCGGGAGCTCATAACGGATGAGTGTCTGGCCCTTGGGCACTTTGGCAGGATGGATATTGGCCTTGAACCTCTCAAAACAACACGTCAAGGGACTACACATATTTTGTTTATCTACTGTATGTAAACAAGTTATGCTTGTTTGAGTTCTTAGATGCAAACGATATAGAGACCTATCATGTGTGTGTGTATTGAAAGACTTGAAGAGACTTGAAGAGACATTAAAATCAGTAACTGCCATTTTTCCACATTTTCTGTCAGTGCTCGTGCGCTTGAATTTTGCAGTTGTTCTTTTGCATTTATTTAAACCTCTCATATAAATGATTACATCAGGAGACCCAACAAGACGTGAGGTGCAGAACAGATTTTACTCTCACAGGTTTCCATCACCTGAAACCGGTAAGTCTAGATTTCGTAACCAGACATGTCAACACCACATAGGAACCGCTGCAGGCGATCATGACATTAATGTGAAGGAGGGGAAACCCTTGTTCAGGGCTCACATCACTCCTGACATTTGTTATTGTTGGCAAAAAAAAGGGCCCGACTTGTTCTCGAGAAGTGTATGCAATGGGCAAGACTGGGAGATATATGCAAGATGAAATCAAAGATCAACGGGATGAAGTGAAAACATTTTTTTTTTAAATCACTCGGATGATTTTAATCAACGTTTTGATCAGTAGCCCAAGCTGAGATGGGAAAGATAATTAAGAGCAGGGATTCCCAACTAGGGGAACACACTTGGCAGTGCATGTATAGTTGGCAAGCGAGAAGAAAAGCTAAAACACTTAATGTAAAAGAAACAAATCCTTGCAATCGTTAGCGGAAAGTAACGGATAAACGAAAATGGAATATTTCGCCAAAAGTAGTGAATAATCTATTGAATATCTTCTGCCAATAGTAAATGTTAACTTAAAGGGAACCACCATTTAAATTAAAGGTTCCATCTTGTAAAAAGGGAGATTTTCATGTTTTATTTTAATTTTAATTTCCCAAGTAGGTCAAAAGGATGTACCGTTGTGATGTCACAACTACAGAATATATAAACCTTTTCACTGTTTTGAAGCGTAAACATTCTTCACGTGTCCCAGTTTATTTGTGGTTGACGTGTATGTGAATGACCTGAGCTGACAGGAAGTAAAAATGTACCTTTAGGCCCAGCCCTATATGGGCGGCATATGTCTCCTTTAAGTATTCAAATATATTATTTCCATTGCCGATCAAAGTTCAAGTCTCAAAGCCAGAAACCATGAAGAGTTGTGATGTCAGCAAGGAGACCGCGTATGAAGCGGCTCCATGCACAGTTAACGGGACATTGTTGCATTTTTTTTAATAACCAAATGAGTTTTTGTTTGTGGTGTTGTCAGATCTGAAGCAGAACGTGTTGCTCTAACTTCCAAATGTATTGTCTACAGGGCAACAATACTCGATGACATCACACATTTGAGTTTTAGCACTCTAGCTTTTTGAACTTTGGGAGAGAGTTGTTCATGTTTCAGAATACTATGTTGGACTGCCCTTGAACGTGGGAATGATATGTATAAATTAGAAAAAATGTGCGTAACCAAAATATACATTGACCATTCAAATGTATGAAGAAAATCCACTTTTGTAAAGTTGATGGTGTTAAATAATGTCCTGCCTAAAAATAATTGAGAAGGGGAGTGTGTGGAGGGGTTGGATTTGAGGAATTGTAAAGGTAATTTCGCTTTTGACCTATATGTTTCATCTCCCCTTCCACACGTTTAGGAGGAATCAAGAAACAGATACTGCCGCTCTGGATGTCCACGGATATATTTAACCTTTGACCTCCAAATCAAATAGCACAGCACCACAAAGGGCAACACTTGACCCGGAGAAGTCATATCATGACAGAGACTCAGGTATGGCCGGCATCCACCCGGCAAACATAAGAAAATCGTGTGATTTACGTCCACCGAGTGTCATCACGAAAGGAATGCGCCCCGTGTGCATGTTTTCCTCCACGTTGAGCAGCTGGGCATCACGTGCTCGTGCACGTGCAGCCAAGCCGGCGAAACACTCGGCGGCGCGCCGAACTTTTGGGAAAGCTCAATAAATCTCGTTCTCTCCGGGATGGATGGGAATTATCTAACATTTTCAGCGGGAGAGGTGAAAGGTCACCGCCCCCCCCCCCCCGCCACACACACACACACACACACCACCACCACCCCGGCACCCGTTACTTAAGCGGGACCAGATGCTGAGCGAAGGAGAAGGGAGGAAAAAGAGAGGGGGACTTTTAAATAAACAATTTTCTAAAACATTTTTTAAAAAGTGAAGAAATGTTCATGTGTAACAAAAACCCTGTGCTGGAAAATTACAAAATAAAAGTACACAAAATATTCAACGATGGTGCGGGAGAACTGGACAAAGAAAGAGAAAAATGTGGGCTTTGAACCGCGGGCATGTTTGACCAAATATGGACACTTCTGACCTCACCATCTCCCCTCCTTCCTTCTCTCCTTTTTTCACACTATGACCTAGTCTCTCTCTCTCTCTTTCCTTCAGTCGGCGCGGTAATAGCAGCAGGGTGTGTCTGTAATTCAGGGTGTGTGAAGCCATTATATTACTCCGAAAGAAAAGCAGCCATTCAGCTACAGCACGCTGGGAGGGTGGCATGGTCAAGTCACCGACCACTCTCAGTGTGTGTCTGTGTGTGTGTCAGTGTGTGTGTGTGTGTGTGTGTGTGTCCTCATGCATGACATGTGTGGTATCAGTAGCCCTGATCGGTGTCAAACCTGAGTGTAAGGAGGATGTTTAACGCTTCCTTGGCTCTGACCCAGTTTCTCCGGCTGTAAACTCTTACAGGACAGAGCCCCTGTGTTTATTTCGTTTGTTCAATACATCACTTCCCAGGCACGTACAAACTGTGAGTGTGTATGTGTGTGTCACCTAAAAGGCCACAAAGAACAAACAAGAGCACATCCAGCTTTTGAGATAATGGGTCAACAATGTCTTCTGCCCCCCCTTTCCTCCTGTGTCCAGCACCTCCATCCTCCTCGTTTCCTCAGTAATCAGCCCACAGGAACACGCTCAGGAATGTGGAGTAAAAAAAAGAAAAAAAGAGCTAAGATATTTGCTAAATTACAAGGTGGGCAGATTTAACATCTCTAATGCAGTCAATATGAGATATTGGTCCGGTATTGTGAGCCATGTGTGTGTGTTGCAACAGGGACTGTGTTTCTTCTGTTTTGGTCTGCAGCAGAAATGAGAACAAACAAGGTGGAGGGCAGCATGTGTTTAAAATATAAATACAGCGATGAATTTACTATAAACACAGAATGCTCTCGGGCTGTGCCAGATCTGGGTGGTGGTGTTGTTGTTGATGAGTCTCTCGCTCTCCCACCCACACACACAACCATGAACCCCCACACCCCACACACACACACACACACACGCGATATATATTTAGATCAGTGATTTAATTTCAAACTAACACGCAGAAACACTTTTAGGAGGGATATAGTTAGAATAAAAATGAAAGTCTGCTCCTCGGCCTGTTTGTTCAGCAGCAGCTAAATACCTTCCCTGGCGTCTTTTTTTTGCCTTATATGGTCATAAGAGTGGTTGCGCGAGCGAGAGAGAGAGCGCGAGGACGGAGGTGTGGTCTTTGGTTTCTGGCGGAAGAGGTGTAGGGTTACGAACCTTTGGAGCTTGTTCTCGTCTGCTCAGTCATCTCTCTCTCTCTCTCTGTCAGAAGAGGATGAACGTTAACAAAAGAAAGATGTCATCATGCCGCCTGAGACATCTCCAAACCACGCAGGAATGCCTTTCATCCAGCACACAAACGATTACGTCCGTCTGGATCACCTGATTACGTAATGTCAGTGACCCCCCCCCCCCCCCCCCCACACACACACACACACACAGCTTCTTTTTTTGTTACTCTAAATGTGCTTGAACACATCAGTAATGATCCAATCCGAGACCCGTCAAAAGAGGTGTTACTACTACCCAGTGGCGGGCCGTGGGCCTGGGGCCTGGGCCTTCAGTGAGGTCCTACACAGTCCCACCCGAATTAATCCACCTCTTATTACTATCATTATGATGCCATGGCTCTAGACCAGGGCTGCTCAATACCTCGATCGCGACCTACCGGTCGATCGCATGACATAAAAAAAAATTGGCCCGCCCCCGTCATTTTCTCTCTAGCACGTCTTTGTTTATTTATTAAACTAAACAGCCGTCTGATGTTGATCGTATCTACACAACAGCATGTCATTTCTCTCGGCTCTCCGTCTCGCGCGCTGCAGAATGCGCGCATCGGGACGGAGAAAAAGAAGAAGAAAAAAGTCACTTGCACTAGTTTGTTCACGAAACAGGGCATTGTCGCACCCAAAGCAGTTTCACCGTGATGATAAAGACACATAACTATTCACTGAAAATAAAAGAAAGAAAACAAATAATTTGCAACATAGGCTATTTGCCATTTTATTTTGTGCCAAACATACATACACATTGAATAAAAAATAGAATGCATTGTATGCCTACTCACCAAAGACTGATTATTTGAACACAAAATCCATCCTTCTTTCTTTCCTCAAGAAGACTTCAATGACTCTGTTGTACAGTCTATCAAATTCAGTTTCCTAGTTCTGAGGTTCTGCATCTCAAGATTCAAGATTCAAGATGTTTTATTTGTCACATACACACACAGGGTGTGCAGTGAAATGAAAGTGGCAATGCTCAGCAGGAATGTGCAAGGGCAACAAGTACACACTATTTACAATAAAAAACAACACAATATTTACAGTAAGTGTGTGTGTGTGTGTGTGTGTGTGTGTGTGTGTGTGTGTGTGTGTGTGCCTAAGAGGGGCAGTTGTGTGGGTCTATGTGGGGGTCCTGGTGAGGTCGGAGTTCACAGTCCTGATGGCCTGAGGAAAGAAACTCCGTCTCAGTCTCTCTGTTCTTGCAGCGTGACTACGGGCGCCTGCCTGACCGCAGCAGCTGAAACAGTCTGTTGTTGGGGTGGTGAGGATCCTTCATGATCCTGCCGGCTCTGGTTCTGCACCTCCTGGTGTACAAGTCCTGCAGGGTGGGGAGTGTAGTTCCAATAGTGCGTTCAGCCGAACGCACTACTCTCTGCAGAGCCTTCCTGTCCCGAGCGGAGCAGTTGCCAAACCAGGCTGTGATGCTTCCTGTCAGGACGCTCTCTACAGCTCCAGAGTAGAAGGACTGAAGGATCCTCTGGGAAACTTTAAATTTCCTCAGCTGCCTGAGGTGGTAGAGGCGCTGCCTTGCCTTTCTCACCAGAGTGTCTGTGTTTGTTGACCATGTCAGATCCTCGGTGATGTGGACTCCCAGGTATTTATACCGCTCACCCTCTCCACAGTAGTCCCGTTAATCCCCAGTGGTGAGTACGTCCTCTGTTGTTGTACCCTCCTAAAGTCCACAATCATCTCCTTAGTTTTGGTGACATTCATGATGAGGCTGTTGTCCTGGCACCAGAGTGACAGATCAGCAACTTCCTCCAGGTAGGCCTTCTCGTCGTTGTCGGAGATCAGGCCCACCACCACTGTGTCATCCGCAAACTTGATGATGGTGTTGGAGCTGAACCTGGCCACACAGTCATGTGTGTACAGGGAGTACAGTAGGAGGCTGAGGACGCAACCCTGGGGGGATCCTGTGTTCAGGGTGAGGGATTTGGAGGTGTGTCTGCCCACCCTGACCACCTGTGGCCTGGCGGTCAGGAAGTCCAGGATCCAAGCACACAGGGGCGTGCTCAGTCCCAGCTCAATCAGCTAGCCGGCCAGTGTGGAGGGGACTATGGTGTTGAAAGCTGAACTATAATCAATGAACAGCAGTCTCACATAGCCCCCCCTCTGGCTGTCCAGATGAGAGAGTGTGGTGTGCAGTACCTGGGAGACAGCATCATCCGTGGATCTGTTTGTGCGATAAGCAAACTGCAGCGGGTCCATGGAGGAAGGGAGGAAGGCGCAGATGTAGTCCTTTATCAGCCTCTCAAAGCATTTCATGACCACCGAGGTGAGGGCCACCGGTCGGTAGTCATTCTACCTGCCCATAGGCCCCGCCTCTCAATATTGGTAATCCAATCAAAAGACGTGCAGCACTCCGCCTGCTAGCTGGCTTCGGTGCCGGTTCCGGGGCCTTCTAGAAGGCCTAGAGGAGCCAACTCTAAAGCTGATTGGTTGACACAACATTGTCATTCCCATTCACTTGAAGCTACCAGCGCCCGCAATGTTGATTCTGAAGGCCTAAGGGCAGATTTTAGCCCCCTGGCAACACACGATGGCTGAATATGATTGGATAAAAGATCTAACATAAAGACCAGCCCTCCAAATCTCAACCTGGCGCTGGCAGCAGCGCAACCAAGAGGAACGCTATGGAATTAAAAGAATAACTCTTACTCTGGGAAATAATTGAATACATATTTGTGGGAAAATATATTTAGAAAAATATATATATTCTGATGATGTTTAGGCCAGCAGAGAAGGCCTTGCTGGCCCTGACGGCCCGCCACTGCTACTACCACATCAGAGTGGAGGCCCCCTGAGACCCCCTGCGACAGGCCGGGACTGTTGGGTCGGTCAGCAGGTCGTGGGAGAGACGCGGGGCTGCAGGTGTTTGAGCGCGCAATCACACGAACAAGAAATAGGGCCTTTAATCGGGGCTCTCCGATTAAAGCGCAAGGGCTCATGGGAGACCTCGCACAAAAGGCGCGTGCAGCAGCTCTTCCTGTTGGGGACATGACTCCATTTATCTTGCATAGAGGACTTTGCATGCCTACTGTTGACACAGTGATAACTTAGCACTTTTTGTTTTTATAATTGTGAATCATAGCAACCAACACACAAGGCATGTTGGGCCAGACCCGAGACGTATGTAGTCTAGTGGTTTGGACTGTTGGATTCAAACTGGAAATAAAAAAGGTAAACCGGGGTCAGTCATCGAGTCTTATGGAGGATGTTTGATCCGGGTGCGAGACCACACGTATTAGTCCTGATTAGAGAGACTGTCCATTTGAAGGCATGAAGGTGGCCATAAGTGGTGGGTGGCATGTGTGGCCGTCACGTCAGCATGAGCAACACCTACGGACCAGAAGACACCGAGGGCTACTTTTGGTTCATCGGTCAAACACTGTTTTCGTGAAATTTTCCCAATCAGTCGACCAAGTGAGGAAAACCCACAACTATTACATTGAAATCAGTGTCATTTGTTTTAAATCAAAAACACAATTAAAGTACAAGAACATCTGACTCTTTTATTACTTCACTCTGTCATGTTCCCAGTACATATAGTTCGTTTGATTCATAAACCAAACCTGTATTTGCAATTCCCACTTGACTTAAGTCCACACACACAATCTTTTAGGCAGAACGGTGTAAAACGACCCAGGTGTGGCTTTCGCCATGCTAAGAGAAACGCCGCCACCGTGCGGACAAACGCAGGTACTACAGGTCAACACTCATAAACCTTATTCGGTATGGTCAGCTTTTTAAGTTGAACCCTCCGCCAGCTCAAATTAAAACTATATCGTCCGTCCCTCATGTTTTACACGTACAATGTGGCGGCGTGGTTTCCATTCTGCTGACTTGTTTTTGGACATGTATGCGTATGAAGAGCCCAGATGCTCTCGTGAGGTGGAGAGAAGTCACATTTTACTGAATAGAAAACGCTGCTAAAAAACAAACAAATGGAAGCACACACCCATCTCTAGACAAAGAAAGAAGAGGAGCAGTCCGTCTGGGGATGGGTGTGAGCATTTGAGTGTTTACCACCTGAGACTGTGGCATGTTTTTTTAAACAGGCCGACGATGGCGGCCGTAATGGTCATACACAACTACACAGTGACGGCGGTGAATGGCAGGGTTAGGGGCTACTGTCCGATGACCCTGCCCACAAATGAGTCCAGCTCGTCGTCATCTTTGATCCCCACGAATTTGTCGACTACGTCCCCGCCACGAATGGCGATCACCGTCGGGACGGCGGACACCTGCGAACGGATGTTCATGTGTTAGAGGACAATGTTACGACTCATCATATCATAGATTATATTTAACATTTACTCAAACCACATTCTATCTGAAATAGCATAACAGCGTTCGAAAGTATCGGCAATAAAATTCTTAGAGGTATAAATCGTATTTCAAAATGTCAAAACTAAAAGTTAAGCTGTATATGTGTTTTAATAGGCAACAGCTCGATTGAACATGTAATGCAGTAAAAAATAATGTTATTTTATTTAAATGTATTTAACCAGGAAAAGCCTCAGTGAGAGCACAAATCTCCGTTACTAGAGTGTCCTGGCCAAGACGGCACTAGTACATTAAACAAAGTTTCAGTCATACTACGTAAAACAGTGACAGTAAAAAGTGACAGAAAAAAAAGAAACATATTTTTTTTGATCACAGCAGGAGTAAAAACCATTTCAGATATTCACAACTTTCATTGTTGGCAGGAAAAATGGTGTCATCTTTGCCATTGATACGTTTGGGTTTTTCAAATTTCAGATATCCGCAAAAGCATTTCTGATTCGTGCGATATAATCTTTACTAGGAAATACTGAAGTGATCCAATATGCCACACCACCCTTCTGAACATAAAACATCTCAAACATCTTAATGGCAAATACAACAAAAGATTCTCAGTTCTCACCCCGTACTCGATGGCCAGGTCTGTGTGATCGTCGATGTCAACCTTTGCCATGGCAACGCGGCCTTTCTGTTTTGCGATGGCCTTCTCCAACCTCGGCCCGAGGATCTTACAGGGACCGCACCACCTGAAGAACCACACACACACACACGCAAGTAATACATGTTTTAAGTACAGCCACCTCGAGTGAACAACAAAGAGCTGTACTTGAAATGTTAAAAACACAGAGCAAAGAATGTAACCTCTCAGACAAAATATCTGAGGTTCTGGTTCCCAAGAGGAGGTAATGTGGCCCCACAATGCCTTGCGGCAGCAACAAGTAAAGCGGCGCAGCATTGGGCCGTCAATAACACTGACTCAGTCGTTTCTGTTGGGCTCTAATTTGTTAGTATTGATGGTTTTTAAAACGATATACTCCTTATAGGAGTTGATGTAGCAAACAACCCGACTGGATCTAGAAACCTCTCTATTGGACAAGAGTATTTATCTTGGTGTTGCGCAACCTCACATGATGAGTGGAATACCCCCAGGTCAGTTATTTATACGCGTGTCTATTTTAAACACTGTATGTGACCCCTCTGGTCATTTAAAGGGACAGTGAAGCCGGAAAACAAGCCCCCATATATTTAATTTAGTGCGTAAACCTTTTGGAGGTACCGTATACACACACACCTTTGTATAGTGTATAGCTACAACCACCTTTTAAAAAATTGTATCCATCAATTGAACTGTTTTTAATGTGTTGTACGTCGACCTTGAGTGCCTTGAAAGGTGCCTTATAAAATAACTGTTTTATTATTATTATTATTACTACTCACTGTGCATGGAAGTCAACGAGCACGGGCAGCTCGCTGTTTATCACCCGGACCGTGAAGTCCTTGTAGTCCTGAACGTTGAAGGAGACCCCCCGGCGGGAGGTGTGAGGGAGGGAGCGAGGCAGAGCATGCGAGGGCGAGAGGAAGGAAGCCCGGGTTGCGCCGGACTGCGGGGAAGAGGTGGCAAAAGAAGAGGAGGCGGCGGCGGCTGGGAGGCAGCGGATGCCTTGCGCAGAGAGCGTCCACATTCTGCGCACAAGCAGCCTGTGAGCCATCTGCGTGAGAGACGTGAGGAGGAAGGGAACAGAGGGAGGATGTTGGTTACTAAGAGAAGAAGAAGAGAGGGTGGCACCCTCACAGCCAGTCTGCATGAATATGTCACGGCACCAAGTGTGAGTGGAGTAAAACGGTATGGGGTGAGAAATGGACATTTGTAAAAAATAATCTGTATTTCAGAGAAACATATGATAATTCAATTCAATTCAGTTTATTTGTATAGCTCAATTTCACAAATTACAAATTTGTCTCGGAGTGCTTTACAATCTGTACACATAGACATCCCTGCCCCAAAACCTCACATCGGACCAGGAAAAACTCCCAAATAACCCTTCAGGGGGAAAAAAAGGGAAGAAACCTTCAGGAGAGCAACAGAGGAGGATCCCTCTCCAGGATGGACAGATGCAATAGATGTCATGTGACCAGAAGGACAGATTTAGAGTTAAAATACATTCAATGAATATGACAGAGTGTATGAATAGTTCATAGTAGGCATATTCCACGATGGAGACCTCCACGATCCATCAGGCAGATGGCGGTGGGGAGGAGGAGTGGGCGGAGTCTCAACAGTGGGCGGAGTCTCAACAGGACAGTGGCGTAGTCAGGAGCAGGAATTCCACGGCCCAGATCTCGATGATCCATCAGGCAGATAGGATCTATGCCGTCTCATAGGGTCCGATGACCCCATGAGACGTGAAGTCAAAAGGACTCCGGGGAGAAAGAATGGTTAGTAACGTGTGATTGAGAGATGAACATTCATCCCTAAGGAGAGAAAAAAGAGGAGATAGGTACTCAGTGCACCCTAAACGTCCCCTGGCAGCTATAAGCCTATAGCAGCATATCAAGGGGCTGGACCAGGTGAACCTGATTCAGCCCTAACTATAAGCTCTGTCAAAGAGGAAGGTCTTAAGTCTACTCTTAAACGAGGTGACTGTGTCTGCCTCCCGGACTGAAATTGGAAGCTGGTTCCATAAAAGAGGAGCTTGATAACTAAAGGCTCTGGCTCCCATTCTACTTTTTAAGACTCTAGGAACTACAAGTAGTCCGCATTTAGTGAGCGTAGCTCTCTAGTGGGCAATATGGTACTACAAGCTCCTTAAGATATGATGGTGCATCACCAATCAAGGCTTTGTACGTTAAGAGAAGAATTTTAAAAGTGATTCTCGATTTTACTGGGAGCCAGTGCAGAGCAGCTAGTGCAGGAGTGATGTGATCTCTTTTCTTAGTTTTAGTGAGAACACGAGCTGCAGCATTCTGGATCAACTGGAGGGACCTAAGAGACTTATTAGAGCAGCCTGATAATAAGGAGTTGCAGTAATCCAGTCTCGAAGTAACGAACGCGTAAACCAATTTTTCTGCATCTGTTTGAGACAAGATGTGCCTGATTTTTGAAATATTACGTAGATGAAAGAATGCAGTCCTTGAGATTTGCTTTACGTGGGAGTTAAAGGACAAGTCCCGATCAAAGATAACGCCAAGATTCTTTACAGTGGTGTTGGATGCTAGGGCAATGCCGTCTACAGAAACCACATCACCAGATAATTGATCTCTGAGGTGCTCAGGGCCGATTAAAATTACTTGGTTTTGTCTGAGTTTAACATCAAGAAGTTGCAGGTCATCCATGTTTTTATGTCTTTAAGACATGCTTGAATTTTACCGAGTTGGTTGCTCTCCTCTGGTTTTATCGATAGATATAGTTGAGTATCATCTGCATAACAATGAAAGTTTATGGAGTGTTTCCTGATAATATTGCCCAAAGGAAGCATGTATAAGGTAAATAAAATTGGTCCAAGCACAGAACCTTGTGGAACTCCGTGATTAACGTTGGTGGTTATCGGCGTCATCGTTTACAAATACAAATTGAGATCGATCTGATAAATAGGATTTAAACCAAATTAGTGCCGTGCCTGAAATGCCAATCGACTGCTCCAGTCTCTGTAACAGGATGTCATGGTCAATGGTGTCGAATGCAGCACTAAGGTCTAACAAGACCAGGACAGAGAGAGTCCTTTATCTGCTGCCATTAAGAGGTCATTTGTAATTTTCACCAGTGCTGTCTCGGTGCTGTGGTGTTTTCTAAATCCTGATTGAAATTTCTCAAATAAACTATTATGATGTAGAAAGTCGCACAACTGATTTGCGACCACTTTCTCAAGGATCTTGGAGAGGAAGGGGAGGTTAGAGATCGGTCTGTAGTTAGCCAACACCTCTGGATCCAGAGTGGGCTTCTTCAGGAGAGGTTTAATAACAGCCACTTTGAAGGAGTGTGGTACGTGGCCTGTTAGCAGAGACACATTGATAATATCTAATAGAGAGCCGCCAATTAAAGGCAAAACGTCTTTAAGCAGCCTCGTCGGGATGGGGTCCAAGAGACAGGTAGACGCGTTAGAAGTAGAAACCGTTGAAGATAATTGGTCACGGTGTGTTTTGTTTTATTGAACATGTATACGCAACACTCTGCTCCATGTATAACTTTCTGGTGACTTGTAATCCCACATGGGCATGTGCATCGCTACATAATGATAATAATATCATTCATTGATATTTAATAATTAAGGTTACTTTATTGAAAAAAATGAAAGAAATTCACTGGTTCCAGCTGGTCAGATGGGAATCTTTGCAGATATGGAGCGATGTTATGTCATATCTTTGGAGTTTTGGGCTGATGGACGGACAAAACACTTTGATTAATAATCTATTAAGTGTTTAAGTATTGTGAATAATTTTCAAAATTCCAACTTTAAAAAACCCCCTAAAGTATAAAAATGTTATTGTTTTTCATTAAAAGACGAAGAGGACCAGCAAATATTCACAATTGAGAATTAGTTTTTTTGCTTTAAAAAAGGTAACACAAAGACAAGCAATGAATGCATGATGATCAGACTGCAGACACATGTTCTTCATTATCCTCCGACATTACTGACACTATACTGTCCTTCCGTCTGTGGCTCGTGAGAAACTTTACTCGGTCACGCGCTTCTTCCGCGAATAAGTATTAACGTTATATAAATGCTTTCTCCCCGGAGTCCTTTTGACTTCACGTCTCATGGGGTCATCGGACCCTATGAGACGGCATAGATCCTGTCTGCCTGATGGATCATCGAGGTCTGGGTCGTGGAATTCCTGCTCCTGACTACGCCACTGTCCTGTTGAGACTCCGCCCACTGTTGAGACTCCGCCCACTCCTCCTCCCCACCGCCATCTGCCTGATGGATCGTGGAGGTCTCCATCGTGGAATATGCCTACTATGAACTATTCATACACTCTGTCATATTAATTGAATGTATTTTAACTCTAAATCTGTCCTTCTGTACACATGACATCTATTGCATCTGTCCATCCTGGAGAGGGATCCTCCTCTGTTGCTCTCCTGAAGGTTTCGTCCCTTTTCCCCCCCTGAAGGGTTATTTGGGAGTTTTTCCTGGTCCGATGTGAGGTTTTGGGGCAGAGATGTCTATGTGTACAGATTGTAAAGCACTCCGAGACAAATTTGTAATTTGTGAAATTGGGCTATACAAATAAACTGAATTGAATTGAATTGAATAAACGACTGTCTGTCTGTAAGTGAACACTTAACAGCTGGTTAAGTCTCTTTTGACACAGCCATGTTGTGATAACTCCTATGAACACTAATGCAACAAGGGGTGGACATACAGCCGAGCTATAAAAACAAACAAACATTCACCGTTTTCTTAGTGAATATCAACAAAATAAAAACAAAAACGTGTAGCTGTGTATTCGCGACTTGTAACGCTGTCTTCGTATCTACCCGCGGCTCGTCGGCTCCATTAAGTTAACCTACGTTACGTATGACTTTGCCCTCCCCTCTCCTCTCCTCTCTCCTCCTCTACTCTCCTCTCCTCCCCTCCCCTCCTAACCTCGCCGTCTCGTCCTCGTGCTGCGAGACGCACAAACACTCAAACCGAACAGCTCAGCGGCTCAAAATCCGAAAGTCCCACAGCAGCAAACGCGAATAGCGGCATTACGGCGCGTCTCCCGTGTTTACCTTGCTGCTTCGCTGGAGTTGAGCTCGGCCTTGGCTGACCACTGAAGTACTTCCGCCTTCGGTTCCGCAGGCCGTAAAGAAAAGAGGCATTTGATCGCCTCTTTAAGCCGCAGTACCGCGAGTGGCGCCATCGCATGGCCATCCAGAGAAGTGCAGGGCAGTTTGTTTAAGGGACGCAATGAGGGGCACATTCAATTCAATTAAATTCAGATTATTTAGTATAGCCCGATATCACAAATTAACAAATTTGCCTCAACGGCTTTACAGTGTGTACCGGACGACATTCCTGTCCCAGGACCTCACATCGGACCTGGAACAACTCCAAATACATCTTTGAAGACAGTTTATAGGTAGTTTATATTTTCTCAGCGGGGAAAAGTAACATAGCCCATTTATTCAGGTACTGTGAAAACATTGTTTTAAGTACTTGGACTTGATCATTTTCATGTACTTCAGTTTAAAATCAGAAGTGTTATTTGCAAGGTACGTTAAACATACGAGGAATTTGACTCGGTTAAAGTTGCATAACAATAAACAGAGAATAAAACAATATAAATACAATAACAACATTAAACCTTGTAAATAACAAAAGAGATAACTGAACTTTAAAACAAGTATATCTTTAAATAAAAGGGGCGAGTGTATTTTAATAACCAAAGAAAATATATGCAAGGTTGTTTGAAATTGTCCTGGTGGATGTAAGGGGCCGTTAGTGGGGGTCCGGGTCTTTGTTGATGAACCCGACTCTAGCTGGTAAAGGTGTTGTTGGGAAGATTTTGTTACCCTTGGCCAGGCTAGGTTTCCCCCCTCGTCTTATGCTACACTAACCAGTAGCTTCATGTAAAAACAACTCTAAATTTAAACATACTTTATATCTTGCTTTGTGTAATCCACGCGAACAATACATTTTTGGTTTTATAAGAAGTGACATGCTTTCTTGACGAAAGCTTAGCTTTATGCTAATTCAATTCAATTAAGTTTGTTTTGTATAGCCCATTCTCACAAATTACAAATTTGCCTCAGAGTGCTTTACAATCTGTACACATAGACATCCCTGTCCCAGAACCTCACATTGGATCAGGAAAAACTCCCAAACAACCCTTCACGGGGTAAAAAGGGAAGAAACCTTCAGGAGAGCAACAGAGGAGGATCGCTCTCCAGGATGGACAGAACAATAGATGTCATGTGACCAGAAGGAATCATTAGAGTAACAACAAATTCAATGAATATGACAGAGTGTATGAATAGTTAGTAGAAGTCATGGACCACGATCCAGACCTCCATGATCCATCAGGCAGATGGAGGTAGAGAGGAGGAGTGGGCGGGGCATCAACAGGGCCATGGCATCATTGGTAGATAAACTGATTGCCTCCTAGCGTCAGCTCCACATGTAGCACACATACATGTGAGAGTGGTATCAATCCTCTCCTCTAACTCTCAGCATGAGAGCAAATCAGAGTATTCCCCAATATGTGAATTTATAATAATGACATTTATATTTCAGGAACTGCCTCGCGATATGGGCAGGAATGACAGTGTAAGACCGGCCTGTGATTTCGATTTCTGAAGAAAGGAAGAAAGAAAGAAAGAATTTATGATGGATAAAAACAAGAAACAAGTGGCCTATGCTTGTGGATCCAGTATTCTTCTGGAAATGAATATCGTCCCCCGCCCACTGCTCGCAATGAAGTAATAATTTATTGAGAAGGACTGGTCTAAGGACTAGGCTAAGGACTGGTCTAAGGACTGGGCTAAGGACTGGTCTAAGGACTGGTCTATGGACTGGTCTATGGACTGGTCAAAGGACTGGTCTATGGACCGGTTGATGGACTGGCCTAAGGACTGGTCTAAGGACTGGGCTAAGGACTGGTCTAAGGACTGTCCTAAGGACTGGTTTAAGGACTGGCCTAAGGACTGGCCTAAGGACTGGTCTAAGGATTGGTCTAAGGACCGGTCTTAGGACCGGTCTATGGACTGGTCGATGGACTGGTCTAAGGACTGGGCTATGAACCGGTCTATGGACCGGTCGATGGACTGGTCGATGGACTGGTCTAAGGACTGGGCTATGAACCGGTCTATGGACCGGTCGATGGACTTCGCCTTTCATGTCGGAGAGAGCAGCGGGATGAAAGGGAGGGATTGTGGGTGGGATGTCTGGAATAGAGATGGGTGTCATCCAGGGTTCAGTGAAGTCAGACTTAAAAGGACCAGAGAGTGAGGAGCGTCAGACGGGAAAAATACTCCATGAGGGAGGATTACTAGAGCACAAAGTCATGTGTCAGGACCAGACGATGAGGACAGGAGAACACAGGAGAGGCCTTGGTTCTCATTTTGACTAAGAGGCGTGCTTATTTGTCATGACGACCGCGAATGTCCTCTTGTAAGGATGAAGAGTCAGGCTCCCTCAGTGTTGTGTGGCTACTCCATTACAACGGCTTTGGATCCGAACGCTTTTGAACAGGATGCGTAAAAGCGTTGAGACGAAAGTTGGGATTTCGAGACCCTCTCTGGTCCTTCGGCCTCCTCCCCTGTTTCGCAGCATCGGACCGCCTGGCCTCTCTGCCGGTCTGCCTCCACACCGACGACTCCGCTCTATTTTTTGCAGGTCCAGAGCGGTGCTGCCTGCAGACGCACACCCCATTGAAGCTTCGGATGCCCTCCCCTTTATGGACATCCAGACGGGCGACCATACTGATACGATTGTGCGTCCACTCTCAGAGGATCTTAAGTCCAGCACAGCATTGTACGCCCTTCAGCCTGAAGTGGACTCAGATCTTCACACAGGAGCTGTGTTTGGGTCAGGGGGTTTTGCCGCTTCACGATCTACAGCGTCAGCGAGCACTCAGGTGCAAAGCGAGCAGCAGGACACACAGCTGTTTTCTCACCTCTGTCCACCCACAAAAGCCACTGGCAGAAACAGAGGCCGACAGGGCAGACGGGTGACTCCGCCGCCGACATCAGAGGATCCTGCGATCAAAGAGAAGCGGCAGCAAAAGGGAAGAAAAAGGAGCTTCAGGGTGGACTGCAAAGGCAAACTGAAACATGCGGCGCCGTCACTTAGCGAGAAAGAGGAAGCTGCCAGGCTGTGTGAGTGGTTACAAAGTCTGGGCATGGAAGGCAGCAAAGAGGGGGATGCTGTCCCTTCCAGCGGCCAGCGGGGGCTATTTGCGTCCAGACGGAGCGGGTTGAGCAGAGAGCGAGAGACAGCAGCGAGCCACAGGCGAGACCGGCGCCCCCATTTCCTACCTCCCCTCTGCCAGTCCGCCTCCCTCCTGCACGTGCCTGTCCTGCTCCTTGAGAACTCCCCCCCGCCCTCCCCCTGCGCCCCCCCAAGCCCTCCCATCCACCAGCTACCCGTGCCGCTGCTGCAGCAGCTCTCGTCGAGGAGGAAGTGAGATGCTGTTGGTCAGCCGGAGAGGGGAGGCCACGGACTCGCTCAGGTTCAGAGGCTCTGTTTGTGTCTTGTTATGTTCCAACTGATTCCTGATTCATCTCTATATCTTTACTTCTTTCTGACTAAACCTTAATTCCATGCCCTATTCAATTGAATTGAATTCAGTTTATTTTGTATAGCCCGATATCACAAATGACTAATTTGCCTCAAAGGGCTTTACAATCTGTACACATACGACATCCCTGACCTTTGACCTCACATCCGATGAGGAAAAACTCCCAAGAATTAGAAAAAAAACCTTCACAGGAAAAAAAGGGAAGAAACCTTCAGGCGAGCAACATAGTAGGATCCCTCTCCCCGGATGGACGGAAGCCTATGATTTTTAAAAGTTAGATTAATCAAGTTGTGGACACAATAACATGAACAACAGTACAGTCTGATGCAACTTTTTTTTAGCTCTGTGAAGATGTTTTGTGTTTTTTTTGTTTCTGCAGATGTTATGGTTTTTTTCTTCTATTTTAACACCTGTGCATCACAAACAATTAACAACAAAACATTGAATAAATTGTTTAAATGGATTGATACACCCAAGACAGCTGATCGATACGCACATTAGCTAAATGTAACGGAGAGAGCCTACACATTTATTACAGCTAGGCTAAAGAATAGCCTACCCTATTTTGTTAGCTCTAAATGGCTACGCTAATGAATATCCTGCACAATTTTGTTTGTAAAAGGTGACAAATATTTTAGGCAGCTCTTATAATGAGTAGCCTGCCCATTTTTGTTAGCTAAAAGTAATGGCTAACCCATTTTAGATAGCCATGTTGAAGCAGTCGAAATATATACGTTCAGTTGTTAAAAGGCTAAAATAAGTAGCTGTTTAGTTGAAAGCAATCTATAATCAGCTGAAGAATTTAGAACAAAATAAATACATAGACATGCGAGATAACTGAAATACAATGAATAATCAGTTCAGAATAAATAGTTAGCGAGCTAGTTAGCTTAAAACTAGCCTAATTGAGAAAAGGGAAAAAGTAATGTTTGCTGGAAACCACTGTTCTAGACGTGTTCATGTGCACGTGACCACTGTATATACCTGTGATGTTCTTTTAAGTAATTACAGCATTGAGAGAGATGTTTATTTCAAGCTCCACGTGTTTGTTATACCTTGTTATTTCTGTGTCACAACCTCATCTTTCCAGCAGAGGGCGCTCTGCCCGTAACAGACAGGAGGCGGAGGGGGGATGTTTATTAGACTGGGGCCGTTGGGGCCTGAACAGAGCGGTGCTCTGTGCCCCTGCTGAGGTGGGATCTGTGTGTCAGGACCAGAACACACCGGCCTCAGTCCTCCTTACCGCTCGCCCTCGCGTACCCCTCCCGCGCATGTTTACCCTCGAACGCAGCCCAAACTGTTTGTGAGTGAGGCTCTTTTTTTCAAGGCCTGCCCGCCCCCCCCCCCTCAGCCCTCTTTCGCCAAATAAACATTGCACCGGAAATTGCAGGGATATCTGGGATTTTTGAGGGGTCCCGGTGGAAAGGAGGAGAGGGCAAGAACAAGGGCGCTCTCTGTGACACCTCGGAGGTGAGGGGAGGGCGAAGAGGCGGACGGAGGCAGGGATGGGAGGGGTGGTGGGGGGGGATCCAGAGGGGAGGGCGTGACCTTGGCTGTGGTGGTTGGCGGGATGGGCAGCATCAGCATATCCACTGACAAACAGGTACAGGTGACCCAGTTTCCTTTGACCCCATCAGGGCCCGGCATGCGTGCTAAGGCTGACCTCGCTAATCATGGAGGGCTCTGACCCCCGGCTTAAGGTAGAGAGGAAACAATACTCTCTGTGACGCCTCCAAACAGACGATGACCTCCTGGGGTCGTCGTAACCGCTGCACCTGATCGCTACCATCTTGGCTGCAAGAGTTGGGAATACAACAGCCATTGATGAAGCCGAGGCAACGGGACAAAGCACGCATGAGTGGCAGGGGGTGTGATCTTTTGTCTTTACAGAATGACCCCGCCCCCCCCCCCCTCCCCACCACCACCACCCACCTTTGTGTGTGAAGTTTTTTCCCAGCTCACTCCCCATAAACCCAGCCGCCTTTAATTAACGATAACATCCCGGTAGTGGAAAAGCACACAGCTTAAAGCCTGTTGTTGCGCATTTTAAACCAAGAAGATGGAAAATTACAGTTGATGACCTTGTGTTTACTTACATTTCTGTGAAACTGTATCCACGGCAATTTCATGAGTCTCCTCATATGTCCTTTTGCTGGTCATCTTTTTTTAAATATGTTGTGACGCCTCCATTTCTGTCGAGGCTTACCACTGACCTATAATTGCGATATCCTGAGATTTGGGTTCCTTATGTACAAAATGTCATGATTATAGTAAATTTGGCCAAATGCTATATATATATATATATATATAGAGAGAGAGGGATATATATATATATATAAATAATGCATATATATATGTGTGTGTGTGTGTGTATAAATACATGGGAAAACAGGAAATGCACAAATAGAAATTCAAACAAACGCCTTTCTCATCTGTCCTTGAAGGTTTGATGTCTTGAATATGTTAAAAGGAAGAGCTGCACACTGAGGTTTACGTGGTTTACGTGGTTTACGTGCCACACGTCCCGATGAGAAGGTGAATGTGTGAGGATGAAATGTAGCAAACGGCGACAGGAATGTGTTTTGATGTGCGGACGCAGACACGTGTACGGGATGACACACCTGACAGCTATGTGAATTGATATGCTTCCGGTCTCCCCCCCCCAACCCCCCACCTCTGCTCTTGAACCGATCCGTGTTTCAGTGTTTGGGAAGTCAACAGTGGAGTTCCTGTTCTCTGTTTAAAAATAACTTTGTGACTTAAATTCCTCGCGCCCTTCCTCTCATCCTTTCTATGCTGGCACTCTCCCGTTGCTTGTTTTTCTTTCCAATTTCTTCTGTTTTGGAACAGGCTGTGCCCCCTCTCTTCCTTTGAGACACTTTGTATCGGTCCATGCGACACACACACACACACACACACACACACACACACACACACACACACACACACACACACTCATACAAGCACAATGAATGGACAAAAATGATGGCGATAAAAACTATGATGATAATAAGAAAAACAGATTTACTTCACTTTGCCGAAGTGGTTATCTCCGTTTTCTAAAAACACGTTTTATTTATTTAATTATCGTACAAAACAGAGTTATCAAATCACCAGCACAGACAACAATGAGACGTTCATAGAACTAGACTACCGTAAGCCTCCGCCAACCACTCTAATCAAAAACAGACAAAAACAGACAAAAACAGACAACCTGACAACGCTCATGCCGGCATGGAGGCATAAAATAAGTTAATAAACACCATGCTAATACCGGCAGCAGTGGGACAAAAGAACATAGGACACAGGAGACAATGCACTACAACATGGTGGTTTAGCACGTTAACTAATTAGCATTCAGCAAGGCTGATGGGAGAGCAGACGAGTGGCAGTGCTAGCTAGCAAAGCAGCGCTAGCAAAGCAGCGCTAGCAAAGCAGCGCCGCTAGAAAAGCAGAGCTTGAAGAGCAGGGATAGAAAAGCAGCGCCGCCTGTGACAGCTAAAAGTTAAATAGTCAAAAAATACTAGAAATAGCGTTATTTACTCTGGAAAATTAAAAGGCATATTTTTGGCTAAATGCACGCTTTATGAACCAGTTACTTTTTCATGGACATGTATTCTATTGCAGAGGAAGGCTGAAGTGACGTAGTTCTTTTTGGGGGTAATTTCTTTCCTTAATTTAATATCTATTGGCGATAAAGACAGAAATTGAACAGTAGACATTGTGCTTATTGTGGTGCGCACCCTAACCATCAGGACACAGGACACCCACGGAGATTAAATGTAGGACGAGAAAACACTAAAAGGCCGTCCCACGCTCTCCCATAAACGTCAGACCAAAGACAAATTACAACAACCTTCCCCTCTTGTGTGACCCCCCCCCCCCCCCTCCCACAAAGTGACAACAAAGACACCTGTCCCCTTTCATCGGAGGAGTCCAGAGGGATATGTTACCGCCAGTGGACAGAAGAGAGAGAGCTTCAGGCACACTGCCATGACATTAGATATATTCAAGACATATTCATAATGTGCGTGCGTGTGTTTTTATGGCACATAAAGTGTCGCTGCAGGTGTGGCAAAACAAACACTGCACACCTGTCCTCATGGACACACAAAGCCACTTTTCTGTGTGCTATGAAAAGAATCCGATGTGAAAAGCGAGCCGCTTTTGTCCCACCGACCTCGCTCTCCTCTCTTGTTCTATCTATTTCCTGTTTGTTTTTTTGTTTATTTTTTCTCACTGCCTAATATTTCCCTGGTTCCATGCATGCGGTTTACACCCTCAGCCCCCAGTCTTTCCACCGACAGTTTTTATTATCTGTCCCCCCCCACCCTATTCCTCCCCATTTCTCCCCATCACCTATGGCTCTTTGATAGTAGCGCCAGGGAGGTTTTCCAGCGAGCTCCTAAAGCAGACCTGTGTCACTTCGAACCGTTGCGAGTTGACACGTTCGCCGTCAGCTTTCGGGAGGCCGTAAAGGTCATCGCTCGGGGGGGGGAAATCTCCCACGTGTCCACAGCATCGCCGAGAGCTAATGAAAGCCTCCACTCTGGTGTGTTGGAAAACCCTGCATGTTTGTTTATTATGTCTAGGGTGGAAGCCACCGAGAGACCAAAGTGGAAAAGGACACCGCTCTTTGATGAGTCAATGGAACCTTAAGATCAACACGAGAAGAAAACAACAACTTATTTCTCTCTCCA
Organism: Pseudoliparis swirei; assembly: GCF_029220125.1. NCBI lineage: Eukaryota > Metazoa > Chordata > Actinopteri > Perciformes > Liparidae > Pseudoliparis > Pseudoliparis swirei. Next base: position 19,724,198 of record NC_079410.1, on the reverse strand, counting down.
TGTCGGGCTTGTTTACACGGGCCACGTTACATCACCTCCGCACACCGACAGAGAGAAGCGGTTTGTGTGGGAAGAGGATGGAAGTTTGGTGAATACCTCATATTTGCTCCCTGTGTATGGGCCTCTGTGTGCCCGGGAGCACATTCTATACGCAGCACACGCCGTGTGCTTTGGGTCAGCACAATCATCATCATTACGATTGAGCTTGAAAAATAGATATTAAAAAAAATAAAAATAAAAAAGCGTTGCTTAACAACAGCTATTCTGAAGGTATTTCCTGAATCCTCAAAGTTGGAGTCTGAATGACAAAAACCCATCTCAACAGTCGTTTGATGGGCTGTTATTCAATTGGGACGAAATCCCTTTGCAGACTTTTCTTCTCATCAGGTCAGAATCTGCGTTTATTTCACACTTTAGTTTGTGACCTGCAAGACTTACGATGTTCCTCAACTTTAACCGCGCTTTGTGTAAAGTGTTAATCAGCAAACGTTAGGATCAGGATGTTGCTGATGTTGTCAAATAGCAATATATTAAACAAATAAAACAAATACAATAATTTATTTTATTTAATAGCATTTACAACTGAAAGCTGCGACTGGAAAACTGTGTTGAAAAATATTTGTTATTGAGCAACAGACCCAGGTGGTTAGAAGATTCTGAAAACATCTTCAGGGCAGCGGTTAGTGTTGTTGAGCAACTGTCTGGGCTTCTCAAACATCAAGAGAGGCACAGAGCTGTGTGTGTGCGTGTGTGTATGTGTGTGTGTGTGTGTGTGGGGTGTGTGTGTGTGTGGGGGGGGGGGGGGGCTTTTGTACATGTGCATCAAGTGCCTTTGGAATGTGTTGCTGATATGCAATCAAGAGGATGCTTTCCAGAGGTGCGCACAGTTGTGTAATGTGCAGCACAAGAGGACTGAACGCACCATCATGTGACCATTTGCTGAAGTGCATGGTTGCTGATTTATAGAGGATAAAGGGGGGGGGGGGGGACATGTTCCCTCTTAGCACAAATAACCGCGTGACATCCCTCTGCTTAATGATACATTTTAGGGAAACTGCATTGGCAAAAACAACAGTTTACCCACCCACAATCCCTCTCTCACGGAACCTCTCCAGGCCACACACCTTAATGTAAGGTCTGGGAGCGCGTAGATGCGGAATACGTATTTAAGCCTCTCTCACACAGAGTATCAATGTGTGCGTCAGCCACCAGCTCAGCTAGTGCAGATGGCGGGTTTCCTGTGCGCGTGTCTGCGGGGACGTCGGGAAGATTATCCAGACGGCGCTCACGTCCGCTCTGCACTCTTCAATGAAAAAAAACAACTTCAAAACCAAAGTGGACAAAATTATCATCTGTTTACAAGGAAAGCTGTGTGTGTGCGTATGTGTGTGTGTGCGTATGTGTGTGTGTGTGTGTGTGTGTGCAGAGAGGTGGCCTGGGAACCGAGTAGGTAAAAGGGATGTGGGGGCTAAAGACAGGATATGGAGGTATGGAGGGAGGAAGAGAGAGCGACTAATTGCGCGGGTGATTATCATAATCATTATCCACATCACTATAACTCAATCATGCAGTCATAACCAGCTGCATGCATGTACTCTATCTGTCCAGCTCTCATCTAAAAGTATTGTTATAAAATAGGGGGGGGGGGGGGGGGATAAGGAAATTCCTAGCTGTTTTCCATGCCCAGCCATGGCCGTCCCGGAGTATTAATGTAGCACAGGCTAGCAGCTGTGTATATTTATTTTACTTTTCACAAAGCAGCGGCCTGGGACAGAGGAATGCGTGTGAAACGGACTTTAAAGCATCAAAAATATTATTTTCGCTCAAACATAAATAAATAAACACCCAGAAGCCAGGTCCTCTTTGGAATGTAGTAATTCTGAATTTTTATGAATGACTGCATTCATGCTTGGCCACGCCCCCTCCTCCCAGAACCATCAGCTCTCCCGTGTTGGAGCTCCAAGCCCCGCCCTCCGCCTCCCCTCCTCGTCGGGATACCTTGGCTGCGCGCCTGCCTCCTAATTGGTTGAAGGAGGGTCCGGGTGGGCGTGGTCTCCCTAAAAAGCACGGCGCTGATATAAAACTCAAGCCTCAAACTTTGATCGATGAAAATGTACCAAGTGATGAGAGAGATTCAGGGACCGTCGCGCGTGTCGGATTTAATCTCTGTGGACAAAAAGCTATTGTTTCTGAGCCGGTGGAGGATTTATTTTCCTGTGATCTAAATTATTATTATTATTTTTTCAAACATCTTCTCTTCTATGGGAACCATCTGACAACATGGAGATACTGCTATTATTCGCCGTGTTGCAAATGGTGACTGTCGCCTTGGTAAGTGCGTAAAAAATGTATTTTTCCGTCACCGTTTGTCGCTCTTTGTAAACACTGCGGGAATAAAGTCTCACGTGCAACAGCAGCGCGAGCGCATTCGAGTTCCACGCTGTCCCTAAAGCCCCCGTGTCAACATAATGGTCGAGAGATACCCGCCGGTCAGCTGCACAGCTGCATTAATTAACACTTAACGTATCCTTCCGCGACTGATGTCAGCGGTAATATGTGGCGTCTCACAAACTGGTGGTTCGGGGAACCCCGGAGGTCCCTGAGGGACGTCTCAGGGGTTCCGCGCCAAAGTAACGTTCAGGGTGCTCAGAAAACATCCTGTATTATACAAACACTCAAAGTCCTGCACTGAGAATGTCACTTATTTAAAAAGTATTATTGTCTAAATGTAGTGCCCATACTGAATATAAAGTGAATGTTGTTGTAATATTTTTGGAATATTGTTAACCGATGCATTCATGTATTTAATTGTACGGTTGTTGTACTGTTGTCAAGGTGATGTTGGGTAGTTTATTCTGTAATAATGCTTCATTGTGCTTCATAAGGGAACATTATGCGTTTAGTGTGTGAATCGGTGATCTATATAAAGTACCGTTGGTAACCGAAGCTGTCAAATTAAATCAAGTGGAGTAAGACGTACACTTGAGCAATATGTACTTAACTTTACACCCACCCTGTGTTCCCATTGCTCCACCTCCGTGTCCACAGCTTAGACCCTCACTAAAATCTGAATAGACTGATGAAACGTTCTTAAAAAAAGAAGAAAAAACACCCTTGTACACTGATATGCACATGAGCTTCCATCTCTCTGTGCGTCCATAATTACACCGCGGTAATATTAACCAACAGGGATACAGAGGGAGATAAAAATACTCTGCACACTACAAGTGTTGTGGGGCTTTTAGTGAGGGGATGTTTCGAGTACCGGGGTTAAAGCCAACAACACAGCGCTCAAAATGGACAGCCATTGTCAGCGCATTGCGTAATGTCACATCCTCCTCGCACACACACACAGGGGACACACAGGGGCCACCTGACGGCGGGCCTACCGGGAGCTGGCCCGGGTTCAGAGTCGGGAAAGGATCCCTTCAGGTGATCTGACTGTGGACAGCCAGACTGGCAGCTCCCTGTGATCTGAATACCTGCCTGGAGTTGTTGGAGTGGCTCGTGTGTGTGTGTGTGTGTGTGGGACTTTGGGGGCAGAGACCGTACCTTTCATCCCGGCTCGCGCGGCGAATGCCAAGCGGAAGGCGACAGAGGGTCACAGATATCCCTGCGGGGCTCGGGACAGTGCCGGGTATTCAGCAAATGTTTAAGCCTCGCACACTTTGTGGAATTTCTGTGATCTGCGTAACATGAGTCAAACTATTGTCCCGCTCGGCTCCTGTGCTCCCTCGCGTGGAACCCCGACGATGGGTAACTAAAGTGCTCGCTATGTCCCCCCCCCCCCCCATGTAGGTGACCGCCGGCTGCCCGGTGGCGTGTGAGTGTCCGGCGGCGGGGCCCGCTTCCTGTCCCCCCGGGGTCAGCTCGGTACCGGACGGCTGCGGCTGCTGCAAGGTGTGCGCCGCTCAGCTCAACCAGGATTGCCACGAGGGACGACCCTGCGACCACCACAAGGGCCTGGAGTGCAACTACGGCAACGATGTGGGCCGCACCCACGGCATCTGCAGGGGTGGGTAGCACATCGGTGGTGGTGGGAAAAGGCCCAGAAGAGAGAGGAGGGGGGGTTGGGTTTAGGTTGGGCGTCGGGGTTTTTGGGGTCTAGCTCGGGGTTGAGCGAGGGGATGTGTAACTTCAGGGTGGGGATGCTGGCTTCCGATCCAAGCGGCTGGGGTTTCTCTTTGATAAGGGGGGCGGGGGGGGGGGGGTTTGGGTTTGAAGCCCGTGCCACTTTTTTTTAAAACCCCCAAAAAAACTGAGCACCTTCACGAGCTGCGACTGAAACTCGGCCAACTCCGGGGATTTGTACAAGCAGTGCTGTGTGTACACAAACTGCGCAGCGGTATTTTATTTTCATGCGTGTTTTATTTGGGGGGTGTTTCTATATAAAGGGGAAGGTATCTGTGGAGGGAGGGGGTCGCACGGCTAGTCCCACTCGGGAGGGCGAAAGGGTAGGACGTTGTAAACGAGTCCAAATTCCTTTTTGGATCTAAGAATAGAGCTCGCTTCATAAATCTGGAGACGCTGTCCCTCGCCGCCCTCTTCTGAGCCACTTCCTGTTTGATCTTCACCTCCCGTCACTCAACTGTCTCACCAACACTTGACGTCTGAACACAAAATCGTCCTCCTTTTGACCGAACCGCCCTCGTCTTCTTCCTTTTTTCCCCCTCAGCAAAGGCGGAGGGCCGCTCGTGCGAGTACAACGGGCGGATTTACCAGAACGGCGAGGATTTCCACGCCGGCTGCAAACACCAGTGCACCTGCATCGACGGCGCGGTGGGCTGCCTGCCCCTCTGCCCCAGCAACGTGCCCCTGGCGTCGCCCTCCTGCCCCGCGCCGCAGCTGGTCAAGGTGCCGGGCCAATGCTGCCTCACCGTCGGCTGCCACGGGGGAACCGCGCTCGTGCCGCCGGAGCGCCGCCGCCGCCCCCAGCCGCCGGCCTACCCGCAGTACCGCTTCATCCCCTACCCGGCCTACCCCTTCCCGAAGCCCTACCCGAAACACTACCGCGAGCTGTACCCCTACAAACCCAAGCGGGAGAAGGACGCCCTGGGCAACGAGCTGGTGGAGGTGGGGCGCAAGTGGGCCAAGGCGCGTGGAAACAAGCACCTGGCCGGTGAGGGTGCCGCCGTGCCGCCTCACGGTCCCGTCTGTTTCCTCCGCGCAGTAAAGCATCGTGTTTACGTTTTAGCCATTTTAGCTCGTGTTGACACACAAACGGCCTCACTGTGAGCCTTTTCCTCTGCATCTACGTGTGTGTGTTTGTGTGTGTCAGCATTTATGTGAGGCTTGTTTTCCACTGGCTCCTTGCGCACCAGAGGTGCTCTCACACAGCACATACCTCTGTCACCCAGCTTTCCCCTCTCTGTAATCGCCCTCTCTATGCGTCAGTGTTGCCTGTTGCCCTGAATGAAGCTAGTGTGCTTCGCATCTCCGGACCTCTCCTTTCCCTCTCTCTCTCTCTCTCTCTCTCCCACTGGCCCTTCCCCCCCCACACCACCCCACGGCTTTACTTTTGCCGATGTCCGCTCCTCTTCCTCCGACTCTCCCGACGCTCCTCGCCCACTGTCCTCTCACGCGCCCTCTCCCGTTTCATCCCCTCACAGCCTGGCGGAAGGTGGGCGACCAGTGCGCGGTTCAGACGACTTCCTGGTCCCAGTGTTCCCGGAGCTGTGGCATGGCCGTGTCCTCCCGGGTCACCAACGACAACGCCCGTTGTAAGCTGATCAAGGAGACGCGCCTGTGCAACATCCGGCCCTGCAGATCCATGGCCATCCCCATCAAGGTGAGTCGGAGTGTGTGTGTGTGTGTTGTGTGTGTGGCGGAGGGCGGGATTTGTAAAGGGATGGATAGACGGCACCATGCTGAGTAGATTCAGCAAAGGATTGTTCATAAGGGGTCAGATTGGTATTAATACCCCCCCCGCCCACGCCCCGCCCCTGGATCTCCCCCTGGAGCCTTTTCTGGTCCATTGGTTCTATTCGCGGTTCTGTTGCCGTGTGGGAAACTTCCTCTGCAGGGTGACGGCGACGGAGCCGCTTTAAGACCACGGTTGGTTAGCTTAGCTTAGCTTAGCTTAGCACGACGAATGGAAACGGGGGGGGGAAACTGCTAGCTCGTCACCTCGGAAGCACGAAAGCGGTTTGTTTGAACCTAAAGTGTACAAAATGACATTTCGCCATTTTTTACAAGGGGGTTCACCTGCCGGACTATTTCTTGACCAAGGGGTGGGGCTGACTTCCGAGTCTCTGCTGGGTGCCTGGCAACTGCTTTGAGGCAGGAAGTAGCCATAGCACCGGATGCCGCGCTTTAGTCCCCATCTTTAGAATCCCAATGTATTTGTAAACCCACCCCCAAAAAAATCCAACATAACAAAAACTTAATTTCCATCAAACGCCAAACTTTTCACAGGCGTGACAAAGAACCCAGCCTTGTTTTGGTCTGCGGGGGTTTGGCGCTCGCCCACGACACGGCGGCGCTCGGCTCTCTGCGATTTGAAGAGCACTCTCTTCGCCCACCGCGTCGCTCTCTCGCCCTCCAAAACACTCTCGCCGCTGGTGTTTGCAGAGCTGCTGTGGGCGTTAACGTGTCGCTCCTCAACTCTGATGTTCCCCGTCTCTGTGATGAACTGCATCAACTTCAGTTTTTTTTCAAGTCGAAGTGCTCGAGTGATGAGTCATTCTATTTCAGCTGGAACCGATCAAAAGATGTTTACCTGCACGACAAATGTTGCACTGCTCTCACAACTGAATCCTCTCTCTCCGCCCGTCTGCAGAAAGGAAGGAAGTGCTCCCGCACCCACAAGGCGCCCGAGCCCCACCGCCTGTCCTACGCCGGCTGCAGGAGCACCCGCCTGTACCGGCCCAACTACTGCGGCGTGTGCCGGGACGGCCGCTGCTGCTCGCCGCGTCGCACGCGCACCGCCAGCGTGGCGTTCGCCTGCCCGGACGGCGAGCGCTTCAGCCGCGCCGTCATGTTCATCCAGTCGTGCAAGTGCAGCGACGAGTGCAACCACCTCAACGAGGCCGCCATGCCCCCTCAGCGGTGGCTCTACGGGGACACTCACAAGTTCATCGACTAGTGGGTGTCGCACACCCCCCACCCTCCCCTCCCCTCCATCCTCCTCCTCCTCCTCCTCCTCCTCCTCCCACACCCGACCTACACTCCCTCACAATAAAACTGAAGACATCCCCCCCCCTCATTTATAGAATAGCTGTCCTTTTAGTGTTTCTATAAGTAGACGCAAGCGGGGTGAACAAGTCGAATCGTCTCATCTGATGATTTGATTTGGGGAGGAGGAGGAATCTGACGGGAGCAAAGTGACCCGCCCCCTGCTTTAGTGTAGATGCAGAGTCGCTTCTGGCCTGGCCAGACTGCGACAAAAACGTTCCGCAAAAAGGTGGACGCAACCCGCCGCCATTTGTGCATCCATGCACCAAAAATGTCCCCTGAACTCTTTGAGACTTTAGTTGGGGACGCTGGAGCAAGGACACGCACACGCACACACACACCGAGCCTCAGGTTCGACGTTGTTTTGGAGCCAAATATGAAACATGCTGAAATGGTGCGTCCGATAAACGCAGATGAACCAAATGAAGACTTGACGGGCGAAGGAACTGTGACCTCGGATTGTCTCTCCCGGGAGTCTTCATGGTATTTATTCACTGGTATTTATTGTTGAGACAGACGCAAATGACACGGCGGGCTCGCCACCAGGGACTGGGCGGAGCTGCTATGTTTGGAGCACCAGTGTGGCTGAATGGTAAGAGGGGGGGGGGGGGGAAGACAACACACACACACAAAACAGCTGAGAGCTGTCAGCCACGAGAGGACTCTCACAGATCCGGGGGCTTGAACCCAGGGTCGCCTTGGAGGTCACGGAGGTCAGGAAGCTGCATCTGATGATGGACGACGGTAGAAGAGGAGTTATGTACTCGTGGGGGGGGGGAACCATAGTTGAACCCGAGGGGTCGTGGCTTCGTACGCATCCGTGTGGAACATGTGAATATGGTTGTTTACACAGCTGGACTCATCCCATGCCTTTGAGAAACTGAGGCATTTAGCAAGCACCAGAAGAACGAGCCTGGGATTCTGGCGCCGAGACGTCGGCCGCCCCCATTCCTGACCGGCCACTCGGCGAGAGGAGACCGGCCGCTTCTGAAAAATGTGCAAAAAGAAAAGCGGAGCGCGCTGACGTCAACATGTAATTTGTGAGTCGGCGGGGCAGAACCGCGGGCCTGTAATCGAGCGCGGGGAGTTTGTGCCTCTTCCATGTTTTCAGTGGCGGCGGCGGCTTCTGAGGAATGCCGCCAAAGGCCAGTCGAAGTCAAATGTCGGGGGGGCCGAGAGGAGCTCCTCGACTTCAGTAACGACCTCCTCCCTGGGGACATCTTACGAGGGGAATTCTGTGTTCAGTTTTCTGCTAGAGCCGTTTGCCATGATGCGTCTTACTTAACTGGGACTTGACAGCGCGGATTCACGACCTTTGACCTCATGGAAAGGTTACAACGAAGGGACTGAATACACATTTTTAATGAGTTATTCTAAATCATTTGACCGTTTCCTCATTGCAAAGATGTACCATTAAAAAAGAAAAGTGGGCGTAGACGTTTTTTTCTTTCTCTTCAGTTTGCTGTGAAACTATTTGTATTTTCTACCATCGTGGCTACAGTAGGCGTTACATCTTTTTAGCCTAACTTTACATGCGGTTGTATTGTAATGGTTCACCATGTTGTCATTTGCCTTTGTAGACGCTGTGGTTTTGGTACTGTATGTCTAGTTTTGTTAGAGGACACTATAGAGCAGCTATGTACAGATGCATCGTTACCTTTGTAGTTCTATCTGCTGTATCGAGGGCCAAACCTTTTAGTTATACTGAAGTAGTCCATGTTTAGTTTAGACTGAACAAAGCGGGGTTCAGGTCCTTTATGAGCGCTAAGTGCCAATTTCGAAAGCATGATTGTCTACTCGTGTACATTAACATCTGCAATAATAAAGTCATGCTTTTTAAAAGTCTCATAAAAAATGACGAAACGTGTCCATGCTTTCCTCGTGAATATTTGTTGTAAACTGTCTCGCACAAGCTGGGTTTGAATGAGTTCATTTTGCATTTTAAATAAAGACATGTTGCCCTCAGACTGAACCGTTTGAGATTATAGTGAGACGAGGAGAAAATGTGATGTGGTGATCTTCGCAATAAAACATCTTTGACGTGTTGAGTCTTGGCCAATCAGCGTTAAGATGCAGCGTCTTCACTGGAGAGTTGGGGTTAGATGTCAGGCCGCATCATCGACTGCGGCAACGTCACGGTGTATCGATACTAAAAAGACAAAGGGGCTTTCACCTCAAACACACATCTGTAGTTATGTAACTACAATTGCTCTGTTATGGAAGGAACCATGTATCATCGGTCAGATACGGACAAAAGGCTGACAGCCGTGTATAATCGATGCTACGAGGGCAACAAGTAAATTTCATTAATATCTTGCTGTACACTAAGGCTAATATTAAAGCCATTTAAGTGTTTAAAAAGCTTGGAAAAGTTGAAGTTTTATTTACCATTATAGATAAATATACCAGGAGTGTTTGTATATATTTGTGGTATTGTACCCTAGTTATGTTGGTATCGTGACATCAGCAGGTAGAGGCAGAAAAGACTCAAGGATAAGGCTCATGGCTAAGCAGCAGCCCCAAAACAATTATTTAACCATATTATATATAAAGAAAATTTATTTGTCATTAGGGCCCCGAGCACTGACGTAGTCAGAGGTAAGGACCCATTGTTCTTAATGTTTATTGCCGTACGCGTTTCGGCTTTGTATAATCGGATCATTTTATAACTGGTCGGTTCAGTTCTAAAAGTTTACGGCTTCATCAAACGATGTGGATTGTGGTGGAGACCCACAAAATAATCTGACTGCTAAACTATCCAGCAACTATGCCAACAGCATTACCAGCTGTACATTGGCTAATTAGCACAAAACAAGTACAGTACAATTATCTGATTGTAGTTTTGAGATTAGATCCTAAACAGACATTGAAGTGTTTCATTGTACGATGTGCTAACGACAATCTTAACGCACCACTAGGATTCCGAGTGATTTTGTTTATTGGAGGCATTTCAAGTGAAAATTCATAGAGCTGCCACGCGGGGCAAAACTGTACTTAAGTCATTTTAAAAAGACCAATTGTTGCAGTGGGGAAAAGACAAAACACCAAACCTGCTATACAAACTAGTTTGAACAATAAAAAGGGCTAAAAATCACTTCTACACGTTTTCCTGCCAAATTGACTGAATATGGAGGAGAGACGAAGCCTCGCAAGAGACCACAACAGTAAAAATGGCATTTTATAAAAAGTTTTAATTCCATTGAGCAAAAAAACAAAAACAACCCCCCCGCCAAACAAACAGTAAAAGACAAATAAAAATGGACCATACCCCTCCCCTCCCCCAAATAACTGACAATAAAAATAAAGGTTTGGTGAACATTGGGAACGAGCAGAGCTTTCAAATCAACGGTGAAACACGTCTCTTCCAAAGATCCCCGAAGAGGAGCCGTGGGCTGGGCTGGACGACTCATCTGGACTGCTCGACTAAACGGGAGAGAGGAGACACGAGATGAGCGCTTGAAAGACAGCCGATGCCAACGGTTCAGGTTCAACGTGTGCGGGCGGTTTCCATTTTAATGAGAATCAGTTACATGCAGCACCAAGATGACTAAAAGCTTGATTACAGCAGCTCATCGTCTTTAGCGGGAAAGATCGCCCTGGATTAAAAACGCTGTTTTGACGGCATCGTGCTTTCAGCCCATTTATCCACAAATTACAATGATTCTACACTGAGGGCTTACTGTAAGAGGAGATGTCGATCTCGACCGGCAGCTCGGCCACGTTGACCTCGAAGCGGTCCTGCACGTCGTTCAGCGTCTTGGCATCGGTCTCGTCCGACACAAAGGTTATGGCCAGGCCTTTTGTGCCAAAGCGACCGGCACGAGCGACCTGACGGGTGCAGAACAGGGCCAGAGTGAGTGGAGCGCCACATAACAAATATAACATTACACAATAAACAAATAACGTACAGTTTATGGCGCCACAATATTAAAAACAAAACTTTTAAATCAACTTCACAGAATGCAAACACTCAACGAAGAATCAAAAACAAGTGACGGCATATCCATCTGCAGTTCTCACCCTGTGCAAATAGGTGTCAGAATCTTCCGGCATGTCGTAGTTGAAGACGATGTTGACCCGCTCGATGTCCATTCCTCGGCCAAAGAGGTTGGTGGCCACCAGGATCCGCCGTTGGAAGTCCTTGAACTGCTGATAGCGAGACAGCCTGTGGAGTAAAAGGAGCCGTCAACACAGCTGCTGGAGGCATCGCTGGACTGCAGCTCCCTTCTTTGAAGGCAACGATGTGTCGAGTTAACTGATGAGGCCCCGCGCTCCATAAACATACTCCACATTCAGAGCTCAATGGAGCGTATGTTTACGAGAGCGGGCATATCAGTGGAGCTGTGTGTGTGCATGAGAGTCTCGCCTCACCTCTCCTCCTGAGCCATCCCCCTGTGGATGGCGATTGCAGGGAAATTCTGTTCCACCAGAAGCTGGGCCAGAGCGACGCAGCGCTGGACCGACTTGACAAAGATCACCACCTACAGGCGACGCAACGGTGTTAGTATGCGGCTGCTGAGGGTTCAGTCAGAGCCTGGAGCCAGGGATTTTAGAATTACAGTGGAAGTTATCGAGTTATGGGATACATTATAAATACGGGTTTTATTCAAGGGTACAGCTACGCAACTGGAGAGCAGGCGGGAACCGGGAAAATCAGCGTGGCAGCTCAATAAAAAGCACGGCAATTTAAATGTTGCATCTTGTTTCTTGTACAAAAATGGCTTATTGCGTCTCCACTGGCCAGCCGGACACACAACCCCCAGCAAAAAAACATGCATCCCTTTTCACAATGTTTTAAAAAACATGATAACGAGCAACAATTCAAGAGACGCAATATGCCATAGGTTACTGGCCGTGCGCCGAGCAATAGAGGCGTGGCTTTACCTGGTTGAACTCCAACACGTCAAGCAGGTCAAAGAGCTTGCGGTTCTTCTCGCTGTCCTTCAGCTTGCAGTAGTATTGTTGCAGGCCGTGGAGTGTCAGCTTTGTCTCGTCGTCCACAAATACTTCCATGGGCTGCATGGGACAAGACGCCAGAGGGACACGTTGGGTAAAGTTGTTGAGTTTCGGGTCACCGGCAAGTGGGAAAACGTGTCATATTCAAACGTGCTGATAAATCCTGACGAACACTTACATCCTGCATGAATTTGCGGCAGACTGGTCGAATCTCCTTGCTCAGAGTGGCACTGAACATCATGACCTGCTTCTCATGGGGCGTAATCTTGAAGATGTCCTGTACGTCACGCCTCATGTCTGGTTCACAGAGAGGTTGGATGGATACAAATTAATACAGAATTAAACGGGGTGCACAAACAGATACCCTAAAGCGGAATCAATGACAATCAAGACCCATTTAACCAAAAATCACCTAGCTGCTCCAACATTTTGTCGCATTCATCCAGGACAAAGTGCTTGACGTTCTTCAGGGCGAGGGTCTTATTGCGGATGAGAGCGAGGATGCGGCCCGGCGTTCCGACCACAATGTGAGGGCAGTTCTTCTTCAAGACATCCTCGTCCTTCTTTATGGCCATGCCACCAAAGAACACGGCCGCCTTGACCGAGGACATGTACTTGGAGAAACGCTCGTACTCCTTGCTGATTTGGAAGGCCAGCTCTCGCGTGTGGCACATGACTAATACAGACACCTTGAGGGGTGGACAGAAGAAGAGGCAGATTCAGATACGCACCTCATCAGTTTAATGCATTCGTGTATATTATTCAATGGGGGCTCTCTTAAGGTCAGCCACAAATTTGAAGTTGAATATACTGTCTTTCACACGTTTCCTTCAGTTAATCCAACACATAGACCTGGCGTGTTGACTGTGCGTACTGACCTGTCCATCAACAGGTTCAATCTGTTGCAGTGTGGCCAGCACAAACACTGCAGTCTTGCCCATACCAGACTTGGCTTGGCACAGGATGTCCATGCCCAGGATAGCTTGCGGGATGCATTCATGTTGAACTAAAGAAAACAAACACAAGAACATTTTAAGCCGGTGTATTTGTGTTTATCATTAGAACACGTATTTTAAGCTTTAAAAACAGTGTGCAGATTGTTATTTGCGTTGATGAAATACATATGGGCGGTTCATGTAACTTGTATACAGTAAGGGGCATGGCATTTAAAAACAATAGCTCATTCACACGAATGAAATGTCCCTCACCTTCAGACGGATGCTCAAAACCACAGTCGATGATGGCGCGGAGGAGCTCTGGTTTTAGCAGGAAATCTCTGAAGCCAGAGCTGTGGATGGAGACGTAGGAGCCCTTCACCTCCTTCTTTCCTGCTGGGGCGACAGTCTCTGGGGCTCCTTGGGGCTCTTCATCCTCTTCATAGTCGAGCAGCTCGTTGTCAACGTCATTCTCTGCCATTGTGTCTCGTCTAAAAACAGAAAGGGTTTTGCATTTAATCATCAGTTGTCTCCAACAATGGCTGATCGCTTTCTGCTCGGTTTAAAGGGAGGGGGGCTCTGAACTGTGCCCAGCTGTTGTTGCCACTCTTGCGTGTTTTAAAGTACATTCAGATAAGATCGTTGTGGAAAAAGTTGCGTTGATACGCATTGTTAAAATATTGGTGTGGGTAAACAGCGGTAACAATGAAGCTTAAACCAACTCCGACGTCGATGCTTTCAGTCCGCTAACCCCACTGAACGACGCGAGGCCATTGAATGAGCTCCGCTAGCTCGTTTAGCTACGGAGACGGTCCACATTTTAAAATACGTCGACACTACAGCCTTTGTAAACTAAATACTACAAATGTACACAACAGCAGCGCGCGCTGCACCGGTCAGCCGAAGCATCAGGGTGTAACGTTACTTTAGCCGACGCTAATCGTCCAAACCAGCGAGGTTTACAACACCGGGAAGCTATTGTGTTGCATAACCACGGCTAACGTGGCGAGCTAACGCGCTACACGACAGCAGACTAACGTCATTTAGATAATGGACTTCCGGCACCATACATTTCTCTTGAGAACTGAGCAGTTATCTTCTAAAAGATATTACGCTGAATATTAAACGGTCTAACTACACACTCTGAACACGATAAATACCAGGGAGGTGAGCGGGCTGGCAAAGCTAACGGATGCTAGCTCCCAAAACGCGAGTGGCTGAGCGACGCTGAGTTGAATGAAACAACGCAGGGAGCCGTTTCGTTTCAGACGAGATAATTTGTCGAAATACACTTAAGTGAGACTTCCTGGAGGCCAGTGGACGTTTAGAGAGCTCTCTCATCACAACAATGTAACATATTATTGGACTCTTACCGTGTCGGTGTTAGCTACGCGTCAATCAGAAGATCAAAACCGCATGGGGAGGCCTCGGTTCGTTTATACCAGTGACCGGACGTCCCGCCTCCGCTGAAACGCGTCGATATCATTGGTTGATTCCTACGACCGTCGACCTCGGCGGCCAGCGATTGGACAAAAAGTGTGTCGCAGTCCACTGCAGTATAAAAAAACGGGACACAGCAGAATGGATGGTAGAGACCTGTAGTAAAATAAATATTTGATAAATGTATTTGCACATTTTTTAAAATATATATATATATTATATATATAGTAAAACAATATATATAGTAAATATATATTGTGCACATATTCTAAAATAAATAAGTAAATATATGTTATTGTAGATAATAAGATAATCTCTCTCTCTCTCTCTCTCTCTATATATATAGATATATCTATATCTATATATATATATATATATCTTTATCCATTTATATATATCTCGAGTCACCGAGAGATGGAAAGAAAAGCGACACAGTTTATTATTTTTGTGGGGGGAGAAGGGGGGGGGGGGTAAAGTGTGGGTTTTGCTTAACTTTTATTTATTGAGGGAAAAAACGTGCTTTAAGGACAGAAGTGCATACAACTGCCTAAAACACGTCGGCGACGCACAGGTGCATCGCTTCACCGCGCGGTGACTACCTGCGCCGCGGAGAGAACACGGGTCCATCGAGAACCGGCCTGGCTGGCTAGTGGCCCTCAGAGGAGTAACGGCCAATTTTACCGGTACCGATGCCCCGTCTCTCGTCGGACGGTTATCAAACAAGACGCTCGACAACCGAATCTAAAGTTTACAAACTGCTAGGCAGCGAGTATTTTATTCAAACAAAGAAGGACAATTAATGAAAAATATATGACAAGATAAAACAGCCCAACACTCTTCCCAAAAACCAACTCTGTTACGAACTCAGACACTTAGGAAGTAGGACCCAATTGCACGACCCGGGAGACAGAGATAAAGTATTTGTAAGTACTTTATTTTTCGGTTCTGCAGTGAACAAAATGAAAGCGCTCACGTAGTGAGGGATCAAAAACTTTTCAAGAGCACAACATAACCCGACCTGATCATGGCAAAAGACCAGACGAACTGACAAGGAACACTGGGAGACAGGGGAATTTAAGCACATGGTAACAAGACACAGGTGGGACCAATCAGGGGCGGGGCTGACACTGATGAGCATAGGAGACAGGTGGGATGACAGGTGAAAACAATCAGGAAGCGAACATAAATGACCTGAACCTCTCTAGCATATCTGTCGGTGCACAACAGTACCTCTAGGGCCAACTCCTGATGGCCCAGGCTGATTGTAAAAGTCGTGGATAAGAGTCTTGTCTACGATAAATGAAGCAGCTATCCAGCTTCTAGCCTCAGGACCGTAACCCTTCCAGTCTACAGAATTGCTTGCCCTCCCTATTACGGACCTCCAGTAGTTTACGGACCTTGAAACGTCACCCCTTCATAGAACTGGGGCGGTGGAGGGGGCTTGGAGGCGGGAACAAGTGTGCTCTCACACACCGGCTTGATTTTACTAACGTGAAACGTTGGGTGCACTCTCAAGGTCCTGGGGAGTTGCAAGCGCGTGACGCCGGGTTGATGACTCTGGACACTGGAAGCGGACCCACAAATCTCGGAGCCAGTTTCTTTGAGGCGACATGGAGTGGTAAGTCTTTGGTAGAGAGCCAAACCTTTTGGCCTGGACTGTAGGAGGGGGCGACCCTGCGATGAACGTCCGCAACAGCCTTCATCCGAGCTGAACGGAGAAGAGACTGGCGAGCACCAGCCCAAACTCTGCGACAACGTCTGATCATGGCATGTGCCGATGGAACCATCACCTCTTCCTCGTTGTTAGGGAAAAGTGGAGGCTGGAAACCATTGACACAATGGAATGGAGAGAGACCTGTGGCCGCCGTGGAAGGGTATTGTGGGCAACCTCGACCCATGTGAGGTGGTCACTCCAGGTGGTCTGGTTCGGGAGGCGAGACAACGTGGCGTAGTCTCTAGTTCTTGGTTCAGACGCTGTCCATTTGACTGAGGGTGATATCCTGATGACAGGCTGACGGTGGCACCTATAGTCGACAAAACTCTTTCCAGAAGGCGGAAATGAATTGTGGACCCCGGAAACAATGTCATTAGGGAATCCATGGATCCTGAATACGTTATTCATCATGACCTCTGCGGTGACTTTGGCAGAGGGAAGCTTGGTCAATGGGATGAAGTGAGCCATCTTTGAAAACGATCAACCACTGTTAGAACCGTAGTCTTGCCTCTGGATGAGGAAATCCTGTCACAAAATCCATCGAAATGTGTGACCAAGGACGATGGGGAATCGGCAGCGGCTGGAGCAAGCCCATCTTAACTTGAGATGAGGTCTTATTACACACACACACCGGACAAGCCGCTACATACTCGGCCACATTTTTCTTCATGGATGGCCACCAGAAACGTTGTTGAATCCTGAACATTGTTCTTGCTACTCCCGGATGGCATGAAAGCACAGATGAGTGAGCCCAGTGGATGACCTTGGGTGAAGAGCCTCAGGAACAAACAGCAGATTGTTGGGACACTCGCTAGGCGCTGGATTCATGACATTTGCCTCTTTAACGTCTGACTCCACTTGCCAGGAAAAGGCTCCGATCACCCGGTTAAGTGGAAGGATGGTCTTGGGCTCTACCGCAAGTGGTTCGGGATCGTAAAGTCGAGACAAAGCATCGGGTTATTGATTCTGAGACCCGGGACGAAAAGAGAGTGTGAAGTTGAATCTACTAAAGCAAAGTGTCCACCTGGCCTGGCGGGAGTTGAGGCAACAGCCTTTCTTATATATTCTAGATTCTTGTGATCTGTCCAGACTAAAACGGTTGCTCTGCACCCTCTAGCCAGTGTCTCCATTCCTCGAGGGCAGCTTTTACAGCTAACAATTCCTTGTTTCCCACGTCATAATTCCGCTCTGCCGTTGTCAACTTCGCGACAGGTAAGCACATGGATGCATCTTGTTGTCTTCTGCAGAACGTTGAGACAGTACTCCTCCAATTCCTTCATTGGAAGCATCCACCTCGACCATAAACTGGCGCTGGGGATCTGGAATGGTGAGTATGGGAGCTGATGTGAATCTATCTCTGAGAAGTTTGAAAGCAAGATCCGCCTGGGGGTCCACTTGAAGGAACCTTAGGAGAAGTCAGAACATGCAGAGGAGCAGCAACAGAACTGAAATTCCTAATAAACTTCCTATAGAAGTTAGCAAATCTAGGAACTGCTGAACCTTCTTCCTGGAGTCTGGTGTGGGCCACTGGGATACTGCACTGACTTTCGCAGGATCCATTTGGATATGATTAGGTGAGACTATGTATCCTAAGAAAGACACCTCTTCTGTGTGGAACTACTTCTCTGCCTTGACATATAGCTGATTATCCAGTAGTTTCTGCAAAACTTGGCGGACATGGTTAACATGAGATTTAGCGTCTGGGAGAAAATCAGTATGTCATCCAGATACACAAACACTGAAATATTCAAGAATTCCCAAAACCTCATTCACAAAAGCTTGAAAAACAGCGGTGCATTGCACAGTCAAAGGTATTACCAAGTACTCATAGTGACCATTCTGAGTGTTGAATCCAGTCTTCCACTCATCCCCTTGTTTTATTCTAACCAAGTGATATGCATTTTATCCAACTTGGTGAATATCTTGCCGCTTGAAGCAGTTCAAAAGCAGATGACATGAGTGGCAGAGGATAGCGGTTCTTCACCGTAATGTCATTTAGTGGACTGTAGTCTATGCAAGGTCTCAGAGACCCGTCTTTCTTTCCCACAAAGAAATCCGCTCCGGCTGGAGCGATGAAGGACGGATAATCCCTGATTTGAGTGAAGAGGAGATGTATTCATCCATTGCTGTTCTCTCAGGTCTCGAAATCGAGTAAAGTCTCCTTGGGAATGGGGCTCGGTAAGAGATCAATGGGACAGTCAAAATCTCGGTGAGGAGGTAGCGACAAGGCTTTAGACTTGTTAAACGCTTCTTTAAATCATGGTAACAGGAAGGTACCTTGTGTAGATCAGGATAGTCAGGGTGATCTATAATGATCCTACTAGAGTCTGTTGGTGCATTAACAGGTTGCGGTTTACACCTGCCCTTACAATCCTCTCCCCATTCCTTAACTTTCCTGAAGGCCAGTCTATGTGAGGATTGTGGATCTTCAGCCAAGGAGGAAACCCCAAAATAATCGGGTGCTGAGTCGACTCAAAATATGAAATTGCATGCTCGGTATGGTCCTTATTTATAGTAATCCGTATGGGCTCAGTGCAATGGGTAACTGTGAACAACAAGCGGCCGTCTAAGGCACTGGCACTAACAGGATGAGATAGCGGACAGTTTTATTTTTAGCTGTTTGACTAGGCCCCAGTCTATAAGGCTTTCGTCAGCCCCTGAGTCTATTAACACACCCTGGTCAATGGTCTGATTGTTAATACAAATGTCTACCTGAGTAACAGGTCGAGGAGGGAAGTCTGCGGAAACTTGCACCAGCGCCTCCTTTTGACTGCGCGAGTGCACGATCTTTTCCGGGCATAGGCGAGTTGATGACCCGGCTGGCCAGTAGAAACAGCAACCCTCCGGGAGCCGTGCCTCTCCTCCAGAAAGCCTGGTTCTTCCAAGCTGCATGGGTTCACGAGTCATTCGAAGTGTAGTCCTCTGATGGTCCGGTAACATGAGCTGGAAATCCTCTGGCGGGGCGCGACCCTCTGAGGCGAATTCTGGAAGCTGGGAATAACATCTGCGTCGTCGACGCTCTCTCTTCCCCAGACGGTTATCGATCCGAATGGCCACAGCGATGAGGATTCCAGATCGGTGTCTCCAGTGGAGCCAGCTGGTCCTTTATCGGTTCCAAAGTCCTGTCATGAAAGCGTCGAGGCGCCGAACATTCCATTCGCTGTCCGCTGCTGGTGTACGGAACTCGATGGCATAATCAACCCCCTGACGGTTGAGCTGACGTATTGAAACAGTCTTCTGCTGGCCTCCGTAGCAGGCGATGAGTGGTCAAAATGCGCCTCATAGTCTCTATGAAATCGGCCAATGAGTAACATAGTTCGGTGTCTCTAGACCATTCTGCAGTAGCCCAGGCTGCAGCTCTTCCCGTTAAATGAGACACAATAAACGCCACTTTACCATGCTCAGATAAAAAGCTGCTGGGTTGTGAAAATGCAGATCACACTGTACCAGAAAGGCTCTGCAATTCAAAAGAGTCTCCGGAGGAGCCAGCAAACGGGGAGGAGGAACCTCGAGGAGGGACTCAGCTGCCGTCAGACAGGTAAATTCAGGCAAATGGATGTCGTCACCGGAGGAGTGGTCTGTTGCAGAGAAAAAATTATTCATTTGGGCAAATTCATTTTGCATCTGTTTGTTGAATTCTTAATCCTTTGTCAACCCTGTGTCTCTCAGCTCTCTCCTTTCTTTCCCACTTTTTCAGTTTTTTTTTCCTTGTTGATGTTATGAAAAATCTTCACGCATGGCGTGGGCGTTCTTGGAAGCGGTCAGCTGGGGGTGGCGTCATAGTTGGTCGTTTCTCTCTGCGCGAACAGAGACCACTGGAAGAGGACCCAACACGACCGGAGACAGAGAGACAGAGATAAAGTGTACTTTTATTTATTTGGGTTCTGCCAAAAAAAATGAAAAGCGAGTGTGTGGAAAAAATCAAATTTCAAGGCACAAAACAACCCGACCTGATCATGGCAAAAGAGAGACGAACTGACGACACTGACTGGAGGGAGACAATTTTTAAGCATGGTAACAAGACCACAGGGACCATCAGGGGGGCAGACTTGACACTGATAGCATAGAGACAGGTGTGATGACAGGTGAAAACAATCAGGAAGCCTGGAGGAAGGAAAAAGCGACATAAATGAAAACCTCTCTAGCAACCTCTGGTGCACAACAAACTCTCTCTTCACTTTTTTTAAATCTCAGGTCTTATACCCGAGGCCCCAGTGCTCTCCATCAAAGAGAGATAACTAGTTTTCAGCTAATTTATATGATGTTTGGTCAAATCCTTGACCCCTCTATTCGTGTATACCTCATCATAGCTCAGATTTAGGGGAGAAACCTTTCACGGTTCCTTTCATACAGGATTTTGAGATAAGACATGTATGTTAGGCCTTGCATGGTGATGCAGAACATATTGGATACATACATCATAGTGCAGGGCTCTCAAGTCTCACGCATTGAGCGTGAGACTCACGCATTTCGGTCTTATCTCACGCACTCCCGCCACATAGCGAATTCCTCACGCTGAAAAAACCTCTCGGCTATTTAATGCTTGAATGCAGGGGTGCTCAATACGTCGATCTATTGTTCCCCCCCCCCCCGTCAACAACTCTTTTCGGCTCGATGCCGGCGCGCGCAACGGTCAGCTGTATCGGGTGCTGATGGAAATCTCACGCTTGCCTGTCTTCAAAACTTGAGAGCCCTGATAGTGTAAAAGAAAGTCATTATACAGGCATGTTAACACACATTAATATCTGCCTATGTTTATGCAGTCCGCAGTAATATCACATCTTAGTTCTCGATAGTTGGGCTATGAAAGCTGGAAACACAATTCAAAGAGGTTTTAATTGGATATCATAGGAAGTGGGATGCATACATCCTGTGTATGTGTGTGGCACCTGGTCGCTTCATACAGAGGGTTAAGGTCAGAACAACTGTTCTGACTTAATTTACTGAGTTTGCTCTCTTTATTGTTTAAGCTTGTCCAAGAAAGACACCTGCTGGTGTATTTTGGTATCGCACCTTAAGTGCCTTGTTTTGCTCCGCCAAAATCCAGTTCTAACCTGTTCAAAGAGCTGTATGGATCGAAGCAGTTTCTAGCGGTCAGATCCTTGGAGTAAATACGTCCTTTTATCACACTGAAAAGAGAGAAAAGAAGAGCAACAGAGTTAACTAAAGAATGAACATCTGAAAGTAAAGTTCATCAACAAAACATTCTGGAGCGTCATTCCTTCTGCACTCTTTGGTTAGCTATCTGTCTGTGCCTTGTAAGGATGCACACAATTGCTAGGACAGAATAGTAAAAGGACGAATACACAGCGGGTGAAGACAAAGAAGCAACTTCGAATCACTCAACTCGTCAGAAACGCACAGCTACAAAATGACGACCTCGCAAGAAGACAAAGCACAAGTGACTTTAGAAACGAGGTCTCACGTAAGCAGCAGGTCCAGCGCATCAACAGCTAGTAGCAACGCTGCCACAAAAGCAAGGGCTAGGGCCGAAGCATCAAAAGTGAAATTCGCCTACGCAGAGAAGGAAGCCGTTATGCTGAGGGAGAAAGCTCGCATTGAAGAACAAAAACAGAAAGTATTAGCTGAAGCAACACGCCGTCAAGCAGAGGTGGAGGCTGATCTTCACACGCTACAGTTAGAGAAGGAGGCAGAAGCAGCGTCCAGAGAAGCAGACGTCTATCAGGCTGCAGCCGAGTGGGAAGACAACCAGCTACTGGATACAGGCGATGAAAACCGAGCTCAGCGCACCAGGGAGTACGTGCAGAACACTCCAGTGCAACACGCTCCACAGCCACTCCTTACGTCCCAGCAGACCCACAGAGAACCAAGCCGTCCTCTTCAAGCAACTGCTCAGCTGCATATGCTTCAGCTGCAACACCCTGCTCAATTGTTCCCTCAGGCAACCAACCACCCACAGCTGAGCGGAGCTGACTACGCGGGCCTCCATGACGATTCAACGTCAAGCAGGCACCCCATAATACCCTCTTCTCACACAGCCAACCTCCCACTGCCTCGAGGAGCCGACTACGTGGGCCCAAACAACATTCCAACGCCAAGCAGGTACCCCCTAGCACCCCCTTCTCATGCAACATCGGACCACTACACTGGTGCGCCACCTCCAATGCCAGACTTCTCCACATACTTGATAAGGAAAGAGATGGTGAGCTCAGGATTGACCCAATTCGACGATCGCCCAGAGAACTATTGGGCATGGAAAACGTCTTTCCAAAGCATCACACAGGACCTCAACCTGACACACAGAGAAGAACTTGACCTACTCGTCAAATGGCTTGGTCCGGAGTCAGCCACTCATGCCACGCGAATCAGGTCAGTCCATGTCACAAGTCCAGATAAAGGAGTGGAGACCATATGGCAGCGTCTAGAGGACTGCTACGGCTGCCCAGAGGTGATCGAACATGCCCTACTGAAACGGCTTGAAGATTTCCCTCGCGTCTCAAATAACGACCCTCGCCGACTGAGAGAGCTGGGAGACCTGCTACAAGAGCTAGAGTCTGCAAAGTGGAGTGGCCTAACACCGGGGCTTGCATATCTCGACACGGCTAGAGGTGTGAAACCCATAGTTGAAAAACTCCCATACGGCCTTCAAGAAAAATGGGTCACACAAGGCTCCAGATACAAAGAAGAGTTCAAGATATCATTTCCACCTTTCAGTTTTTTCGTGAAGTTTATCTGCAATCAAGCAAAGATTCGAAATGATCCGAGTTTCTTCTTCTCCTCATCCAATTACTCAAACAGCATGAAAACAGAGAGAGCAGTCAACGTGAGTAACAAACCATCCGTCTTTGTTAAGAAAACTGAGGTGTCTGCAGGGACTCGAAACTTTCCCAGCAGCCAAGCAGACAAGCAAAACAATGAACCAGACAAACATTGTGCCATCCACAACAAACCTCACCCCCTCTTCAAGTGTCGGGCCTTTAGGATTAAGCACCTGGATGACCGTAAGGCCTATCTTAGAGAAAATTATATTTGTTATCATTGCTGTGCCTCCACTAAACATGTTGCAAAAGACTGCAAACTGTCTGTTAAGTGCAGAGAATGTGGCAGTGACAAACATGTGTCTGCCCTACATCCTGGTCCCGCCCCCTGGTCATCTGAAGAGACCAAGAGTGAACCAGAGCAAAGCGAACAGCAACTTGATGTCACTACGAAATGCACAAAAATATGTGTCACCTCTCCCCAGCCCAGGTCGTGCTCCAAAGTATGTCTGGTCAAAGTTTATCCTTCAAAACATCGTGAAAGAGCTCAACATGTTTATGCAGTATTGGCCAAGACACAGTTCTTCGACCTGTTCCGCATTGGAGGCGACTCCTCTCCCTACACGCTGAGGACGTGCTCAGGCACAGTTGAGACGGTGGGGAGAAAGGCATGTAGCTTCACAGTAGAGTCACTCGATGGGAAATCTACAGTAGCACTTCCTCCCCTCATCGAATGCAACACAATACCAGATGACAAGTCAGAAATTCCAACGGCAGACATCACACGACACTTTGCTCACCTCTCTCCGGTGCGAGACAAGATACCACCTCTAGACCCGGATGCGCAGATACTTCTTCTCCTGGGGAGAGACGTCCTGAGTGTGCACAAGGTACGTGAGCAGTACAATGGACCTCACAACACACCGTATGCACAGCGCTTAGATTTGGCTTGGGTCATCGTAGGCGAGATCTGCCTCGACAGGGTCCATCAGCCAGCTGAAGTTAATGTCTACAAGACGAACATACTCTCTAATGGCAGAACCTCATTCTTCACACCGTGCACTAAAAGCATTCAAGTCAAAGAGCGAGGGGGCCCTGGGGCCCTCTTGTGCCGCCCTGACTCACCACGTGAAGCTTGTCACTCATCCACAGCACCTCATCGGAGGCAATATGTCCGGACAGATCAGAATCCAGCCGACCACGGCAAGAGACCCATGCCTCCAGCTCACTTGCAGCTCACAAACTGGTTCTCTGGACCTGCGTTCCTGCAACAGCCAGATGCAGCAGAAAACAGTGTGGTGGAGCATTTCCAGCTCAAAGGCCCAGATCTGGACATGGAGATTCGACCCCAAGTAACCACATTGGCCACCAAGGTCACAAACCCGTCGCTAGGCACACACAGATTCCAACGCTTTTCTAGCTGGAAATCTCTTGTGAGAGATATTGCCACACTCACCCATGTAGCAAAGTCATTCTCTCAATCGACTGACACACAGACCTGTAAGAAATGGCATACGTGCATGAAACCTGGCACAACAGAACGTTCACAGGCCAAGTCTACCATCATCAAAGCTGTACAGCGAGAAGCGTACAAAGATGAATTCAAAAGCCTAACACAACACAGAAGTGTGTCACAAGACAGCTCACTCAAGAGACTAGATCCCTTCATCGACAGCGAGGGACTGATGAGAGTGGGCGGTCGCTTACAAGCAGCTGATCTTTCTGACCAAGAAAAGCATCCTCTGATCATGCCACCAAACCACCACGTAGCTAATCTGCTCATTCAGCACTACCACAGTCAAGTGGCACATCAAGGCCGTCACTTTACCATGGGCGCGATACTCAGCGCGGGACTGTGGATCGTTAAAGGTAAAAAACGCATCTCTGGTCTAATCCACCAATGCGTCGCGTGTAGGAAGATGAGAGGAAGGCTTGAAAATCAGAAAATGGCAGATCTGCCAGCGGACAGAGTGTCTGTGGATCCTCCATTCACACACACAGGGCTGGACGTCTTTGGCCCATGGAGTGTTGTGACGCGCCGCACAAGAGGCGGCAGCGCAGAAAACAAAAGGTGGGCCGTCATGTTTAGCTGCCTAAGCACAAGGGCTGTTCACCTGGAGGTGATCGAGTCCATGTCAACGTCAAGCTTCATCAATGCCTTCCGTCGTTTCCTGGCTATTAGGGGCCAGTTCAACATCTGCGGTCAGACAGAGGCACAAACTTTGTAGGGGCATGCAGAGAGCTACAAATCAACACAGAAGATTCAGAGATCAAAAACTTCTTGCAAGACCGAGGCTGCACCTGGTCATTCAACGCACCGCATTCCTCCCACATGGGAGGAGCATGGGAAAGAATGATTGGCGTCGCACGGCACATCCTCGATGGACTTTTGTTGACAAACAGCGCCACACGACTCACACACGAAGTGTTGACCACACTTATGGCTGAGGTCATGGCCATCATGAACTCTCGACCTTTGACCCCCATATTGTCCGACACAGAGGTTCCTCAAGTCCTCTCACCTGCGATGCTACTGACCCAGAAAGCAAGCATCGCTCCTGCCCCTCCGGGCGACTTCAAAATGGATCATCTGCACAAAAGTCAGTGGCGACAAGTCCAGAACATGGCGGACTCTTTCTGGAAAAGATGGAGACAGAAATATCTAACAACTCTACAGCCTCGAAGGAAATGGACAGAGAACAGGCCGAACCTTCAGGAAGGTGACGTCGTCCTGCTCAAAGACTGTCAGGTGAAACGCAAAGAGTGGCCAGTAGGACTTATCACAAAAGCCATACCGAGCAGTGACAACAGAGTTCGTAAGGTCATGGTCAAGACTGTAAATCAAGGGACTGTAAAAGAATATCTGAGACCCATTAACGATGTTGTTTTGCTGCTTTCCCGGGATAATGTAGTAATGTAGTGGTATAATATTAATCATACCAGACGGGGAGTGTTCTGACTTAATTTACTGAGTTTGCTCTCTTTATTGTTTAAGCTTGTCCAAGAAAGACACCTGCTGGTGTATTTTGGTATCGCACCTTAAGTGCCTTGTTTTGCTCCGCCAAAATCCAGTTCTAACCTGTTCAAAGAGCTGTATGGATCGAAGCAGTTTCTAGCGGTCAGATCCTTGGAGTAAATACGTCCGTAAGTGTTCTATGTTATAATTGTTTGAGACATAAGATGGTAACACTTACAAAATACCTCTGTGATAATTCTAAAGAAAATGAATTAGCATAATTTTACGTTTGGTTATGAACCGATGCTGGCATGACTAGCTTGCTAACTAGCCCGTGGTTGCTAACTATGTAGCTTGTGGTTATTGTCAGATATGTTTTGTATTTTGCTTGTTTACAAGATACATGTTTAACGATATAGTAATAAGACATATGTGATATGTTGTCTTTCTGTTTATTTTATAGTTTTACCACACTGAAAAGAGAGAAAGGAAGAGCAACAGAGTTAACTAAAGAATGAACATCTGAAAGTAAAGTTCATCAACAAAACATTCTGGAGCGTCATTCCTTCTGCACTCTTTGGTTAGCTATCTGTCTGTGCCTTGTAAGGATGCACACAATTGCTAGGACAGAATAACAACCCTCAGACAACAGAAAAGGACCCCTTTTCTTTAGATACGAGGCACCTAACTCATCCCCACATTCACTCTTTTTGACATTGAAACCAACTCCCTCCGTCTCCGCCGGCTTGATTTATGGCCCTGGTGTCTCCGTGGATCTGCTTTAAACATGTAAGCTACGTCTGTACTAATTCTATGGTCTCGTAATTCACACTTTGTGCCTCAGGATCTTCAGCTGGACTTTTGACCCACGAAAAATGCACATTAATTTTCCATACTTCCAACAATATATATATATATATATATATATATATATATACACACATACAGAGTAGTATTACATTTAAGGGTTTCTCTTCAGCTCTGAAAGACAATCCTTTACTATTTAATAAAATATGAAAGCATTTACTTGTACTGTACTGTACAAACCACTTATAATTGAGTTAATAAAAAGCAGTTTGATTTTTAAGTTGTTGTGGTGTGGAGACTATAACCTGCAGTAAATGATCATACCAGCCTCAGATCGGACTTGATAGCATGTGAACACTTTTGGAGTCATTTTCACAATAAAATGACCAAACAGGAGCAATCAAAAATAAACATGTTTATTTGTCTTTATACTGTGTATTTATATTTTGTACACATATGAATTAGTGTATTTATCGTCATCTTATTACAAATTTGAGTAATTTATGTATTAATGATAAATATTTTGTTATCAAACAACGCACATCTTTGTTCCATATTATATTCAGAGAGATCCCTGCAAGTAATACTTTATGAATGGTTTTTTCCCTCTTCCAGTTAAACAGTTATTTATCCGCAACGATTATTCAACCCTACAACACATGCAGATGGTCTCCTCGTCTATTTTGGGGAAAAAGTGCTAAACATTCTCTAAAAAATGTAAATAGTAATGAGGTTAACAGAGGTGGTGCATTTTGCATGTTTCAGTCCATTTACTATGAATAATTAACTCAATGTAACTACAAAGTGTACGCAACATAAATTGGTGAAAACCTTATTTATCGTCCTGCCACAAAATTTAGTTCAGTTATTTGTGTGGTCAGAGAATCTATGTGCAGAACGTGTACTATAAAGTAACAGTGGGCTAATGATGGTTGTTAAAGCCCCTCATTAAAGTGACCAAGAGGAAAGCTGCCTTCTGACAGCCGGTCAACACTTTGCCCGAAAGCATCGCGAATGCAAAATCTCGCGAATCCGTGTTCGGATACTTATATCTGTGATTCCAGAGCAGAAGAGAAACTCCACTGGGTCGGAGAGAAGTATGGGAAACTCTCCGAATCTGGGCGGGAATGACGCTCTGAGTGAGAACCGGAGGGGGCGCGAGGAGAACGTCTCAGGAAGTTCCTGACCTGTGGAGGCAGAGATAGAAACAGCCAGTCTTCCACCAGGAGACCGCCTCCCTGCAGCCCTGAGCAGCAGCCCAGCTCGGCGGGCAGTTCCTCCAGACTGTTGCTGCGCAAGTCCAACCTGCACAACCGACTTAGAGCCGCAACCCCGCTGGGTAACGAGCCGAGAGAGTTGCGAGCCACGTTCAGGACGTGCAGCTCCAAACAGCTACTGAAGAGCTGAGGGGGAAGGCTCTCCACCCGGTTCCCGCTCAGGTCCAGCTCTGTGAGCAGCTGCAGCGCCTTCACCTCCGCGGGCAGCACCTCCAGCAGGTTACCAGCCAGCAGGAGCCTGCGAAGGCGCCGCAGAGTGAAGAGCGCCGGGGGGAGGCCCTGAAGCTGGTTGTTGGAGAGATCCAGGAGCTCCAGGCCTCGCAGCGCCCCGACGCTGGCCGGCAGTGCCAGAATACGGTTGTAGGCGAGCCGGAGGCACGAAAGGCGGCGCAGGTGAGCCAGACTGAGCAGCTCCTCCAGAGTCCTCAAGTTATTGTGCTGCAGGTCGAGCTTCCGCAGGTTGCCGAGAGCCAGCAGGGCCGAGGGCAAGCGCTCCAGCCGGCAGTCCTGCAGCAGCAGCTCGGTGAGGTCGGCCATGCGCTTCAGGCCCGTCAGCACCAGCAGCCTGGTGCCCTCGTTGTGGATCTCCAGCCTCGCCAAGCTGCCGGCCACCTCGCACAGCTCCCCGGGGATCCGCTGCAGCGCACCTCGGATCACCAGCGCGCGGAGGTGACGCAGCTGGCGGAGGCTCCCCAACGCCCAGCCGCGGCCCACCGCGCCGTCATTGCTCAGGCGGCCGCAGAGGTGGAGCTCGTGCAGGCCGCGGAGGGAGAGGACCCAGCCGGGGATCTCCGACGCCTGGGTAAAGGTGAGGTGGAGGACCTCCAGATGTTCCTGGAGGACTCCCAGTGCACCGGGATCCACCGCTGCCGTGCAGTGATAGAGGTGGAGCTTCCTGTCGGGGTGAAGAATCGATATGATACTTGTGTATTGTGCTTTTCGACAACATATCTCGATGCCACTTTTGATTTGCATCGTTTCAAACGTACGCTCACCTGAGCGAGGTCATGTTGGCCACCTGTGCGGTGAACCTGGCATCGGCGATGAGCTCCAGTTGGAGGACCTGAAGCTGGCTGAGGGCGAAGAGGGCCGGAGGGAGGCGAGGAAGGGCCACCAGCTGCAGTCTGGAGCAGCCCTCCGAGTCCACGCTCGTCATGGCACGCAGCTTCTCCTCCCCCCAGCATCTCTCGAAGCTTTCCCCCAGCAGCCGGCTCTCGCTGACGGGAGACAAAAAGACGGATAGACGCTGGGCCAGCAGAGGGTCGTACTGGTCCAACATGTGGAGGAGAAAGGCCAGGTCGTTCCTCAGGTCGGGGACATCTCTCAGGGAGCACGGCTCCTTCAGCGAGTGGAAGGAATACTGCCGTAGAGAGCTAAGTAGGGCACAGAACGAGACCAGTATATCACACAGGCTCCCAAAACACGGCTTTATACTCTAATCCTCTTACCAGGCCTCTGGTATGCGTTAGAGGCCCTTTGAACAATCAGGTCTCAACCAAATTATGTATCAACCATTTGACATGTTTATTTTGTTTTTCAAATGACATATTCAAATGATTTCCCGTGTTTCGAACCCCGGTTGCGATAAATCTCTGCCGATAAGTTTCAAAAGCTCGTCATCAAGTATGGAAATCAGTTGAAACTCACAGCAATTATTAATCTACACATTTCAGAACACATGGAGACACATTTGTATTCATTTGGAGTCGTGTGCCTGGCCACCATGGTTCATTAGGAGCTGTCCTTTAAGCTCTGTTTTGGTCTCCTCCGACTCCTTCAGGGTAATATCTGGCTCTCCAGCAGCTAAATGCTTTATGGCCACCAGCTAGTCGCTTACTTTGTGCCCGGAAGGTATCGTATAGCTATATTTACTGTATATCAGAACTTCATTTTTTCTGAAAGCAGCTTCTTGTTGCTGGAGACAAAGTAAAGTACAGCTTGAAAGTTGTAATCAAAATATACAGTTTTAGGGTATTTATACACATATATCCCGGTATAGCTACTACGCACAAATGCACTAACCTGTGTAAAATCCAGCCGAGGGTGTAGAAGTTGAGCAGGCCGTACAGCCCCAGCAGGGTCAGGTACGCCACCAGCAGCTTGCGTAGGAGGGAGGAGAGCACGTGGATACACTCGAAGGTCGAGTAGCCCACCAAGGCCTCCTCCTCAGGGTGGCAGGTGTGGGTGAAGGAGAGGGAGCTGAGAAGAGGGATGGTGTAACTCAAGATCAGCGTCACCATCAGCAACTTGAATACCGTCTGAGCCGAGTAGACCTGAATAGATGAGAGGGGAGGCATCATGAACCAGCTGACATCGTTCAATGAAGCCTGATCACACTTGTGCTATGAGTTTAAACTCTTTTAAAGGTCTCGTGTGGAGCATTTGGCTTCATCCAGTAGGGAGTTTGCGGATTGCGACCAAGTGAAATGTTTCCCGTGAGCCGAGCGTGAAGACACGAAAACAAGAAAACGTAAATATCTGGAGACAGCGTTGGATTCGGCCGCCCTGGGAACCCGTGAAGACGACCTGCTCCCGATGTAGATATTAACGCTCATTCTAAGGTCATGAAAACACAACGATTAATATCTTCATGTGATTATACACAAAAGAAAACATAATCTCATTCATTTATGCTAATATACAAGCATAAATTAATAAAATAAAGATAGGAGCAGGTTGCTATCAATATTAAGTCCTATAACATCACATCATGAAACATTTTCGGACGATAAAGAACAAAAAGGAAATGTTTCACCAGTTCAGCTGACTGACCGCAGACAAAGAAGATGATATCGTCTATAAACCATCTAGACTTGAGGATCGCTCACCTTATAGATGACATCCGAGCTTTCGCAGTGCGACCGGAATCTCCTGACCCTTTCGAACAGCGCCCTGGCCTGTTCCCCGTCACTTCTACCCAGACTCACCACCTGCCTGGGACTGTCCACCACGACACGGTCGGAGGAAGGAAAGTGCACCGGGCACCCGACGGGTGTAGACGACATGGCGGAGTTACAGGAGAGGGTGGACGGGCACGGGGAGGGAGGGGCGCCACAGGACGCACTACAGGACCTCTTCAGAAGCGGGCTGTCCGTGCCCGAGTCTATGCTCGTGCGTCCCATGCGTGTTACAGGAGGTGGAGATGAAGAGGGAGGAGGCTGGGGCGGTCCTCTCTCCTCCACCACCTCCTCCTCCTCCTTCTCTCGGATGCTCTCCTGCCGGACGGCGTGAGACAAGGCTTGAGAGGTCCAAGGCGACTCGCAGCACTTTGACAAAATTGCCAGGAAGTGCTCTATGCGGGCGGAGGTGTGGGGGAAGTGGAGCCAGAAGGAGCCGCTGGCGACCAGCATGAGGCACTGCAGCATGGCCATGTACGGGAAGAAGCGGGAGCACAGAGGCAACGCCTCATGGTAGCACACCTAGACAGATAGAAGAGAGACTTTAACCTAATGACGTTGTCCACCTGGAGTTTGTGAACACAGCATAGTATACGATGTATCATCACCCTTTAAACAACTAGTTAGCACACAGTTACGCAATTACACTTTCGGCCAGTACAGAGCAACTTCATCTCTTTTGGAGTTGCGTTTCTGACCTCGTTGTGCATTTTAGTCCAATGGTCACTCTTTTTTATTTTACCTTCACATTGAAAATGCCGAAGGTAATGTTTTGATCGCCGTGTATTTGTATGCGTGCGTGTTATTCGCACAAGTCAAAAGGTATTAAACCGAATCGCATTAAATTTGGTGGGATGATTGGTTATTACCCGGGGACCATTTGATTAGATTTTGGGATCGACCGGGTCAAAAGTTAAGGTCAAGGTCATGAAAAGGTCAAAATCCCCTTTTTACCATAGCACGGTCAATTTTTATGTTCATAATTCAATGCCCAATCTTGTGATATGCGAAGGTATGTGCTCTACTGAGTGCCCATTCTAGTTTCTAGTTTCCATTGTAGTTTATTACTATACTGCACTTTGGCATGACCTTTTCCTCCAGGACACTCAGCCTGTACATTGCGGCTGTAATTAGGTGCGTTTACATTTTAATTTAAAGTGTTCATCAATGTCCCTCTCTAACAAATAAAAAACTTGAAACTGGTGGAAATAGCTAGCTCGTTAGCGGCTAATTGCTTCAGTAGCTCGCCACTAATAGTTTCTATCTGCTGTTTAGTGCCGGTCTGGGAACATCCAGTGTGTTTTTAGAGCTTTGTTGCTGTATTCAAGTCATTTCATCCATTGTTAATAACATATATATCTATATATATATATATATACTGATTACCTTCGCATTGAAAATGCGGAAGGTTATGTTTTGATCGCCGTGTATTTATTTATTTGTATGCGTGTTACACGCATAACTCAAAAAGTATTAAACCAAATCGCAAGAAATTTGGTGGGATGATTGGTTATTATCCGGGGACCATTTGATTAGATTTTGGGATCGATCGGGTCAAAGGTCAAGGTCATGAAAAGGTCAACATCTTCTTTTTACCATAGCGCGGTCAATTTCTATCCAATTGACATGCAACTAATGCCAACATGTTCATAATTCAATGCCCAATCTTGTGATATGCGAAGGTATGCGCTCTACCGAGTGCCCGTTCTAGTTATTGCTGTTTTCAGGGACACGACAGTCAATCATTTAAATCATTGAAACATCTTCTGTCATCGTTTCTTAATGACTCTGGCTAGTATTAGTACCTGGCTAATGTAAACATACTGCTGGTAGGCCAGGTGTGTGCGTCTACCCCGGCCTGTAGAGTGAAGATTTGGGCCGGCGCCGCGTGGATCATGAGCTGGAGTCGGTGCTTGCCCGCTAGTGGAGGGACTGCGATTGCTGGCGTTCACAGTGATAACTGGATCCATGGGAATGCACACCACTCGATCCCTGGACAGCTGCTCCGTACAAGCCAGGACGGATGCCATCAGCATCAGGACCACCAGGTAGTCCATGAAGACCTCCCACCAGGGCTTCAACAGTTTACACCGACCCTGATGCTGGTTCAGAGGCGCCAGCTCCGACAGGGAAAACATGGCGACCTCTGAGTCCCACGGGGATGACTGAAAGAAGAATGGTGAAATAGTAACGAAAGATCTGGGCTACGCACTTAAACTGATGAAGTGATGAGTCCGTTAGGGTTAGGGTTAGGGTTAGGGTTAGTCCGGCTTGAGTCTGGCTTTCACCGTCAGTGTCGACGGGTTAAACAAACAGCCAGTTTGGTAACTGAACTATATGTGAATAAATATCCTGATCAGTACAAGAGGAAGCTGCACTAAAAATATAGTTTCTGAATCAGCTTCTTGTTCTGAATGTTGTGGTCCAGAGGAGGAACAGAGGAGCTTTGTTTATTTCACATGCAAGATTCCTGTGTTTCTGAAAAGGTGATGTTTTTCCAGGCATCGGTCAGGATTTTGCAATATTTAAATTATGATATGACGGTAGGACAAAACTGATTATAACGTTTTTGAATATATTAGTAAGTGAGTCTATCTTTCCAAAAAACCCGGAGATTACATAGATCGTCTTTTAGCTTTCAAATGAGCTAACACAGTTTGAACTTCAAAAATCATTTGCATCAGTGGTTGCAAAAAAGAATAAAATTGCACAACATGAAACACAATTTCCTTTGTCGAACAACATCTCTTAAATTTACTTCAAAAAAAGAAATCACAACCGAACAGTTGTTGGATTAACGTTCACATACCTGGATAAATAACTGTTCCTCTGTCCCTCTCCCTCCTCGGATCAGCCCACAACCGCTTTAAACAAACTTTCAGTCCGGCGCTGTCTGGTTCTGTCGTGAAACTTACAACAAACTCCTCCTCAGCCAGGGCGACACACAGCTTTTCAACGGTTGCCATGGCAGCGGAGGATGTGTGGCCGAAAAATCTAATTCTGCACTATAAGCCTGTTCGAGACCCAGGGAGGGCCTTCCCTTTAACTCCTTCAGAACGGACTGTAGGAAAAAATCAGAACAACAATTGCAGTTGCAAGAAAACACTAATTATTAGAAAGATATATAATATATACCAAAAGTAAAAAAGACTTCCAATGCAGAATGGCCTCGGGGGGTTGAAATGAAGGTCTTTGTGCAAGAAGGCCCTTGTTCATAAAGACTTTTCGGGTTCTATTTGCCTTTACGTGTGCACTATTTCTTTAACTTGAAGAGTGTTTTGCTTGTAATTGTTGAGCATAAACTTCTGAAAATATATTTCGTTGTTGGCAGGATTCGAACCTGCGCGGGGAGACCCCAATGGATTTCTAGTCCATCGCCTTAACCACTCGGCCACAACAACTTTCTACATGTAGAAAACCAACTTTCAGAATGAATCAGAGCTGGATTAGAGGTTGAGCGAGACATTGACTAAATGCAAAATTCTAGAAAGCAATTTGTAAGCTAAATCTCAACTGTGGTCTTTTTGCCTTTACTCGTGCACTATTTCTTTAACTTGAAGAGTTTTTTGTTTGTCAAGTTTTCAAACATCATTTGTTAACTTTGACAATAATAACTAGTGGAGATGCCGGGGATTGAACCCGGGGCCTCATACATGCAAAGCATGCGCTCTACCGCTGAGCTACATCCCTACAGATTTTTAACTATTGTCTATATTTCTTCATGAGGCTTAAATCAACAACTTGAAGCAAAGAAGCAGTTTTGAGGGTGCTCTTTTTCTCAGATGGTCCCGAAATGTGTCTGCAATGATTGTCGTAATTGTTGAGCATAAACTTCTGAAAATATATTTCGTTGTTGGCAGGATTCGAACCTGCGCGGGGAGACCCCAATGGATTTCTAGTCCATCGCCTTAACCACTCGGCCACAACAACTTCCTTAGTGTAGATAACCAACTTTCAGAATGAATCAGAGCTGGATTAGAGGTTGAGCGAGACATTGACGAAATGCAAAATTCTAGAAAGCAATTTGTAAGCTAAATCTCAACTGTGGTCTATTTGCCTTTACTCGTGCACTATTTCTTTAACTTGAAGAGTTTTTTGTTTGTCAAGTTTTCAAAGATTATTTGTTAAATTTGACTTTAATAACTAGTGGAGATGCCGGGGATTGAACCCGGGGCCTCATACATGCGAAGCATGCGCTCTACCGCTGAGCTACATCCCCAGGCATTTTGTACGATTGTCTATATTTCTTCATGAGGCTTAAATCAACAACTTGTAGCAAAGTTGCAGTTTGGAGGGTGCTCTTTTTCTCAGACGGTCCCGAAATGTGTGCGCCATGATTGTCGTAATTGTTGAGCATAAACTTCTGAAAATATATTTCGTTGTTGGCAGGATTCGAACCTGCGCGGGGAGACCCCAATGGATTTCTAGTCCATCGCCTTAACCACTCGGCCACAACAACTTCCTTAGTGTAGATAACCAACTTTCAGAATGAATCAGAGCTGGATTAGAGGTTGAGCGAGACATTGACTAAATGCAAAATTCTAGAAAGCAATTTGTAAGCTAAATCTCAACTGTGGTCTTTTTGCCTTTACTCGTGCACTATTTCTTTAACTTGAAGAGTTTTTTGTTTGTCAAGTTTTCAAACATCATTTGTTAACTTTGACAATAATAACTAGTGGAGATGCCGGGGATTGAACCCGGGGCCTCATACATGCAAAGCATGCGCTCTACCGCTGAGCTACATCCCCTACAGATTTTTAACTATTGTCTATATTTCTTCATGAGGCTTAAATCAACAACTTGAAGCAAAGAAGCAGTTTTGAGGGTGCTCTTTTTCTCAGATGGTCCCGAAATGTGTCTGCAATGATTGTCGTAATTGTTGAGCATAAACTTCTGAAAATATATTTCGTTGTTGGCAGGATTCGAACCTGCGCGGGGAGACCCCAATGGATTTCTAGTCCATCGCCTTAACCACTCGGCCACAACAACTTCCTTAGTGTAGATAACCAACTTTCAGAATGAATCAGAGCTGGATTAGAGGTTGAGCGAGACATTGACTAAATGCAAAATTCTAGAAAGCAATTTGTAAGCTAAATCTCAACTGTGGTCTTTTTGCCTTTACTCGTGCACTATTTCTTTAACTTGAAGAGTTTTTTGTTTGTCAAGTTTTCAAACATCATTTGTTAAATTTGACTTTAATAACTAGTGGAGATGCCGGGGATTGAACCCGGGGCCTCATACATGCGAAGCATGCGCTCTACCGCTGAGCTACATCCCCAGGCATTTTGTACGATTGTCTATATTTCTTCATGAGGCTTAAATCAACAACTTGTAG
>NC_079410.1:19633068-19685568 GCF_029220125.1 Pseudoliparis swirei | reverse complement strand
TCAGTCCAGTGATGGAGGATGTTTTGGGAACTGGGATGATGGTGGAGCGTTTGAAGCAGGAGGGGACTTCACACAGCTCCAGAGATCTGTTGAAGATCCGTGTGAAGATGGGGGCCAGCTGATCAGCGCAGGCTTTCAGACAGGAGGGTGACACACCGTCTGGGCGTGCTGCCTTCCTCGTCTTCTGTCTCTGAAAGAGCCGGCACACATCCTCTTTACAGACCGTCAGTGCCGGTGGGGGTCAGGGGGGAGGGGGGAGGTGATAACAGGGGATGCAGATGACTGTGTGAGGTCTGAGTTGGAGCGGGTGAGGGGTGTGAGTGTGGGGTGATCAAACCTGCAGTAAAACACATTCAGATAGTCAGCCAGTTGAGGGCTCTCCATGGAGTGGGGGGAGGGTTTCCTATAGTTGGTGATGTCCCGCAGGCCTCTCCACACTGACGCAGGGTCGTTAGCTGAAAACCTGTTTTTCAGCTTTTCAGAGTAGCTTCTCTTTGCTACTCTGATCTCCTTAGTCAATGTGTTTCTGGCCTGGTTGTACAGGATCCTGTCCCCACTCATGAAGGCCTCCTCTTTGGCTTGACGAAGCCGCCTGAGCCCTGCTGTGAACCACGGTTTATTGTTATTAAAGATGCAGTACGTTTTGGTGGGTACACACATGTCTTCACAAAAACTGATATGACGTCACAGTTTCAGTGAGTTCGTCAAGTGATGTAGATGCAGCCTCAAAGGCACTCCAGTCAGTGCAGTCAAAGCAGGCCTGTAGCTCCAGCTTCGACTCGTTGGTCCATTTCTTCACAGTTTTCACCACAGGCTTTGCAGATTTAAGTTTCTGCCTGTAGCTTGGGAGGAGATGAACCAGGCAGTGATCGGAGAGTCCCAAAGCTGCACGGGAAACAGAGCGGTATCCGTTCTTCAGTATTGTGTAGCAGTGGTCGAGTGTGTTTTTGTCCCTGGTGGGACACTTAATGTGCTGCCTGTATTTCGGAAGTTCGCGGCTGAGTTTTGCTTGGTTGAAATCCCCAAGGATAATCAGAAGAGAGTCTGGGTGTTTTCGCTCCGTGCTGGTTATCTGGTCAGCGAGGTGCCGTAGCGCCTCGCTAACGCAGGCTTGAGGTGGTATGTAGACACCGACAAGAATAAAAGAGGAAAACTCCCGCGGTGAATAAAATGGCTTGCAGTTTATGGATATGGATTCTTGGTGAGGAGTGCATTTGTGCTCATGTTAGCACGCTTATACATTTAATTCAGTTTATTTTGTATCGCCCAATATCACAAATTTGCCTCAGAGGACTTCACAATCTGTACACATACGACATCCCTGACCTTTGACCTCGCATCGAAGCAGGAAAAACTCCCAAGAAATAGAAAAAAAACTTTCACGGGGGAAAAAAAGGGAAGAAACCTTCAGGAGAGCAAAAGAGGAGGATCCCTCTCCAGGATGGACAGAAGCAAAAGATGTCATGTGACCAGAAGGAATTGAGTCATGGAGTCTCTCTCTCTTGATACCAGCACCATTGATTTTGCAGACAGTGGGTACCATGTCACTTTGGAGTTCTCACACCCCCTTACCTCATGACACACATCTCAGAGAGCTGGCTGTGTGTGTGGGAGTGGGGATGCCCATCAGTTGACTGAATTTGAGAAGACGTCATCATCTTCCTCATCTTCATCAGGCAGTTCTAGTTTTAATCTGAATCCGCGATGTTTCTCAATCTGACAGCCATTGATTGAAACGAGTAGGAGGACGTGATAAGCACAGACTGGTTTCCTGTTCAGCTTGACACCTGATGGTGTCATGGCTTCACTCCTGAACTCTTGATATGGTGTTGAGAGAAAAGATGGTCAACGGTTCCCATGGTTTGAACATCATGTACTGCAAAGCAATTCCTCTTGTTCTTATTATCACTGAGTCTATTAAATCATATACATTTATATAAACATATATATATATATATGTATTATTTAAGAAAGGGTGTGTTTTAGATAGACAGATATATACGTTATTCATCCCCAAGGGGAAATACATTTTTATTTAGTTATTGTGTCATCAAGAAATGAACTTGAAATTAACATCATAATGCTAGTATTTGTTTAAAAGGGGTTAGTACTAAAAATAAACATTGCACCCCATCATTTGGTTACAGTGACGTGCTGTGAGGTTCATGGTTGGTGAGGCACTGACTCCTTTAGTGTCAGATTTACAAATATATAAGCCCAAAAGGGGCTTATTCAATTGGCTACTGGTTATTTCATGTTTCATCAGCATTCTCCACACAACACACGCGCACACGGTAGCCTACATATTACAGATACGTAAAGGTAAACAAAAGTTTGAAGCAAACCTTTTAGCTCCGGCGTTGGTCTACCTGTGTTAATCACGTCCACTTTTGACTGAAAGTCCAGTTTTGAGACATGTTTAAGCTTAGATATATAATCCTCTTCTATGTTGGCAGTCTGGCGCAGCAAAATACAAAAACAAACGGACTTGACTCGCCTGGCGCCTCTGCGTAGAAGAAGCAGCAACAAGTACCCGTTGGCTCACTAGCGCCCCCTGCAGGGCGGCAGAGTATTATCACCTCACCCTGCGCCTTTTCACTGAGGTTTTATTTCCCATCAGCAAAACTAAATATGTCACTTACAAACATTAAACTGTAATGGTTAAAGACCTTAGCCAGACTGTGGATTATCAGGGCAAATAAACATATCTGCAAACATTATATTGGCGACATGCAGAGATACGGCAACCCGCACAGGCCAATTGCATGTCTCAACCCAGCTTGTGATGGATTGCGCAATCAGAGGTGAGGCTCGACTCGTCGCCTCAACTCTCGTGTTTGAACAGGAAATAGGCAAATTCAGCGATTTTGACTATAAAATGTTCGAAATTAGTCATACATAAAGATCGGTGGATAAATACTCATATAAATTTGATGTTATCATTATTATGTGCCTCACCTGCCTCCCCTGAACGCACGTCCCTGATATATATATATATATATATATATATATATATATTAGGGCTGTGAAACGATTACAAATTGTAATCAAATTAATCACAGGTTTCTGTGGATTAATCATGATTAATCACATATTACCGATATTCTCGGTATATTTTTGTGAGAACATAAAGATTTATGACAAAAGACGGTTATATACATTTATACATTCTTTTTTTATTCATAAAACAAACAAACAATGGTGCTGCAACTCAGCAGTTATTTATCAGTTCTCTTCCATATGGAACATTAATATAGCACTGTTTTGCACTGTTTGTTCTGTACTGCACTGTTTTCTTTTGTTTGTTCTGTATTGTATTGTGTTGTAATGTATATTTTGTGTAAGCACTGAGAGACACTTTACCTAGTCAAATTCCTTGTTTGTGCAAACTTACTTGGCCAATAAAACTGATTCTGATTCTGATTCTGATTCTGATATATCTTCATCCTAAACAGAATGTTTAAACAGAAAATGTTTCTCTTTTTTGTCAACCATTAACTCCACCATGATACAATCTAAAGGCCCTCTAGTCTTCCTTTAGTCAGCTGCTGAGGCAAACTAACTGTGTGGGTTTTCTTCATGAACTGGGGCCGTGATGAAAGGGACGGCCGGGGACATTCGGATTGTGCCGCTAGAGGTGAAAATCTTGGACCAGCGCAAGACGGACGAAAGCGAAAGCATTGGTCAAGAATGTTTTCATTAATCAAGAACGAAAGTCGGAGGTTCGAAGACGAACAGATACCGTCGTAGTTCCGACCATAAACGACGCCAACTAGCGATCCGGCGGCGTTATTCCCATGACCCGCCGGGCAGCGTCCGGGCAACCAAAGTCTTTGGGTTCCGGGGGGAGTGACTTTTTTTTTGCTCCATCCCGATGCGCGCGCACACAGCTCTGCGGCACGCGAGACGGACAGCCGAGAAGTGTTAACGCGACACGTAGAGACAGAATGACATGCTGCTGTGTAGAGACGATCAACAACAGACGTTTAGTTTAATAAAAGAACTAAGACATGCTCTAGAGAAAATTACAGGGGGGCGGGCCAATTTTTTAAAATGTCATGCGATCGCCATACTACGCCGCGATCGACTAGTAGGTCGCGATCGACGTATTGAGCACCCCTGATCTAGAGGAAGTAAAAGTCGTAACAAGGTTTCTGGAGGTGAACCTGCGGAAGGATCATTACCGATGAACAGACCGTCTGCATTAGAGCGGGAAATAGTTCAGATTAAATAGGTATATTGGAAGGTCATTCTGCGCATGCGTTAAATGCGTTAAAAAAACCAACTAATTAATCCTGTAATTTAATCATAACGCATTAACGCGTTATTTTTCACAACACTAATATATATATATATATATACAGTATGTGTGTGTGTGTGTACACAGCAAGAATCAACTTGTCACTTAATCGTTGCATTGTTTAATGCAACACAGTTCCTGCTATAGATTAATCAAAGTAATGTGTCTGTGCAGAGTTGTTGCTGTTATCATATTTCACTGATTCTTGAGATAAGGGACAATACATGTCCTCCACTGAAATGCAAAGCTTGGCTTAAAAATGCATATAAATTAATTGAAATAGACTTTAAAAGCTCAACATGCAAGACTTAACTACA
The DNA here is from genome assembly GCF_029220125.1 of Pseudoliparis swirei. Taxonomy (NCBI): domain Eukaryota; kingdom Metazoa; phylum Chordata; class Actinopteri; order Perciformes; family Liparidae; genus Pseudoliparis; species Pseudoliparis swirei. The sequence goes on along the minus strand of NC_079410.1, from coordinate 19,680,951 downwards.
CCAATGTTTTGCAAGTGACTTTTTTTCGTCCCGATGTGCGCTCACACGCCGGCATCCGAGCTCTGCGGCGCGCGAGACTGAGATAGGAGTCGTGTTAACGCGACACGTAGAGACAGAATGACATGCTGCTGGAGAGACGACCAACAACAGATGGATTGGAAGCTCATTCTGCGCATGCGTTAAATGCGTTAAAAAAACAAACTAATTAATCCTGTAATTTAATTAACTGAGTTAACGCGTTATTTTTCACAGCACTAATATTTTTTGCAAACAAAGTTGATATAACTGTCGTCACAGGTTTTGTATGTGAACTTTGTCATCCAAGAATGATTATTTTAAATAAGACTTGTGAAATAAATGGAGGTGTTTTTGGTGAGTTTATGTAGGCAGCTAGCAACTGGGAAAAATCTAAATGGCTCCAGTGTACGGGAAACGATTCAGACAATAAAAACGTTTAATTTCATCAACTCCGTCAGGCGTCAACTCCGTCAGAATGGCTGTCTGTTGACGTTCAAGCTGACGGAGTTGATAAATGTTCCAAAAACCTCATTATTTGATGCATAATAAACACAGATTGTGTTTATGATTTAATATTGGCATAATACTTATACAAAACTGACTGACTAGCAAAAATAAATGATCAACACAAATGTTAATTTATATTTATTGCTTTTATCTGTACTGTAGGCAGACATGGCTCGATGCAAACTGTCATGGAGGAGCAAAGAAAAAGAAATAGGGAGTATCAAAGAAAAAGAAGACAGAGAATAGACAGTGATCCAGACAACAGAAGGGACAATCTAGAGAAGGAGAGACAAAGGTGGAAGAACAGGGTCCAAAACAAAAAAGTCAGAAATATAGGAGAATTAGGACCAAGGGAACAGGGGCACTGCAGGAAGTATTGGAGGAAAGCTCAGAAAAGGTCAAGAAGGTCCAGAGCAGTGCAGAATGCAAGGCAGGAAGTAGACACCCCTCCAGATCGTCCACTAGAGCAGAGTATGGAGGAGCCAACTTCCAGCAGACGTGCTCAACCGAACCAGGATGTGTTTAGTTTAAAGTTAACCTTTTACTTTTTTTATAGTATAGAGCTGGTGGTGTGTTGAGTTATTTCTTGGTCATTGTCGCGATTTAATCAATCCACGACGACGCGTGCAGGAAAGACCAGCCGAACTGCAAGAGGATTTTAGTTGAACTTCAATCAGGTTTATTCAACAGAGTATCACACAAGCTAAATACGTGTACACGGGTCTGTAGGAAGGGCCTCCGCTCACTCGATTCCTGACAGACTGGAATTCCAAAAGATAAGTTATGCATATAAAGTCTTTAAGAGCATTTGTGATTGGTGCGCATAATAAGTAGGAGGCGGCCCGTGGTTTAGACTTAGGAGCCTCATTGGAGCACAGGGTGTAGTCCAGCCCTCTAGGCCCCACCCAGGTCTTCCTTCTCCAGCCATCAGTAGTGTGTGCATGTTGTTTCTCATTTCAGTGTATATGGGGTTAATTGATTCTGCTTGAAGAGTTCATGTGCGGGACAAAGACATGATTCACTTGTTGCTTTTGAAGCTTCACTACCAGGCTGGGGAGTCTTTTAAGATAGTCTTATCTCTTTCGGGATGGGACGAGCTAGATAGAAGGTCGTTCCCAGGATATTTACGAAGGGCCATTGAAGGTGTCTGTGTGGGGGTGGCAGAGAGAGAGAGAGAATGTGTGTGTGTGTGTGTGTGTGTGTGTGTGTGTGAGGGCGGTCAGAGAGGGCATGTGTGTGTGTGTGTGTAGGTGCTGTGTGGCAGAAAGAGGGCCAATGTGCTCAGTGTTCCACTATAATTCTAAAGTGTCTATATACAACCTATTTTCTATAAATTTATTTCTACATCATTAAAGATCTTTACCTTTCACCGTCCCCATTTTCTTGGCCTGTTTATGTTGTGTGCCATTTCTCTAAATTGATGGTCTCGTAACACACAGAGGATTCTGGATTCTGCATTATTCATTGACTTTACAAATAAGTTTTAAGTTTGTCCTTAAACAGTTAAATGCACTTATAATCCAAGCATAGAGGGACTGAAAACACATGCATGTCTCATGTGAGCTTTACGGCCTTGTTAACAGACCTTGTTTGCTGTGATTTTACATCAGTCCGTCAACACCGTCAGTTTTGTCCCACCCTAGATGTGGGTTTTTGTCTTTTAAAAAAGAAAAATCCTTTTACTTCTGTTCATTTTATTGAGTTAATTCACTAAAACATTGCATGGACTACATGCAGTGGTGTCTTAACTGCATATAACCACAGATTAAATATGTTAAATTTTAAAAATAAATAACAAAATTAAGTTTTACCCTGGCGTTTTTCCTCAACTATATGTAAAATAATAAAAAAGGGAATACAATGTTTTTTTTATCACTTAACTAGGAGTAGGCACACTATTATAAGATATTTAAATAGTGTCACTGAATCATTTAAATTAAAATAAAATGATTTCTAATGCATCAGACGGAGTTGACAAATTTCAAAACACAAATTGGATAAATGTCATTTTTTATAAAAAGGGATTTAATAAAAAACTTGTTCCTTTACATGGTTTGTTAGGTCAGACCTGTGTTTATGAGAAAATCAATTCCAAAAGAATGTGCTGCCCATTTTAGTTTTTTAGGTTTCAAAAGTAGTTTTGTCCCTTATCTCAAGAATCAGTGATTTATATTTCCACCATTTCATTCTGCTGTTTCTTGGGCGAAGACCGCAGAAGCTGCTGACCCACTGTCTCCCAGGTGGTTGCTTACTGCTGCCTTGTGATAATCCATAAATGTGTTACCCTCACATTTAGGATGCATGGTTTCTAGTTATCAGGGCACCTTAAATGTAATTATTTCCTTTTCATAATTTCTCCTGCTCTTAGTCTGGTAGACGGTAAACTGGTTGTTGTACATCCAATATGAAAGGTGATTTCCATTTGTGTCTTTTGGGAAACAACCCAGAATAATGATCAGGTGGTCCAATAAAACCTTTTTTTTCCCTCAACCAAGAACTCAAGTCACCTGCCTTTTTTAATTTCTCAACTTCCTGTTTATACTCATATTCCTGGGCAACATACAAAGTTATTCACACATTCATCATGTTTTAAAGATCCGTCAGTTTTTTTCTAAGAGTGATGCTGCTTCGTCATAAAAGATAATTTTTCCTTTGATTCAACGAATATGGATAATAACCGTAGAAAGTGAACCCACATCATCTCAGTACCTAGAAATATAAATGGGTTCTGCGTTAATTGTAGGACTGGTGGTTCAATCATTCGAGCAAATGAAACGGATAATAAAACTCATGTATTAGAAGATGTATTACATTTATTGTTGTACTTCTGGAGGCACAATAACACCCACATAAGGAAAATAAGCACAAAAAGCAGTTCATTTCTTGAAGCTTGCAGCTTCATTTTCACATTTAGCACCCACTTAATTTTCCTATAGCAGTCCGTTTAACACAACAACCAACATTGTCTGAACAACAACAACAACAACAACAACACAGACTCCACGGCATCTCAGAGGCTGTGCAGGAAGTGTCGTGACTCCCACCGTGACCAGGATATTGCTAATTATTAGTCATCACCGTCACATTGTTCAAATGTAATGCATAGTTGGCTGTAGCATCCCTCTCACACACACACTCACAGTCAGATTCATAAATGTATAGATGCTGCTGCTGCTGCTGCAGCGCTACCTCGTGGCTAAACAACATGGTTACTCAGACATCATATCTAATGTGGTTGCAAAAGCACAAAGTAAATATGCTGTAATCCTTGAGCCCAGCATTTGAGAAAAATACTCAGAGCAACAGCTAAAGCAAAACTGAATGAAGCATCTCAAATCAAAAAGTCCAGGATGTTCTGGACCAAATGTGGGGACGATTGCTCCCACTCTGTCGGAAAAGCAGCAACAAAACAACACTAATGACAAACAATTAAAAATAGAATTAAAATGACCTATGGGTGTGGCTTATATGGGTCGATTCATCTAGTCCAAGAATGATATATTTATTGTTTCCAAGACTTCCGGCTCAAAAGTGAAAGCGGAAAAAAGAGGAACAAAAGTAATGTAATTGTGTCAAAACGCTACATTTGCAATTTTTTAACAAAGACCACATATTGGGGATGATTACTGATTATAATATAGATTCAGGGTGCTGGTGTTCTCTCCATTGCATGCTGTGGTTCTTTGTGCCTGAAAGGAGAGAGAGAGAGAGAGGATCCATGAACACGTGATCATTGTAATCAGGCGTGCTGATATTATAATCCATCTCTCTTAAACGTCGTGCCTTTTAAAATAAATATTGGGGAGCTCCCAGTATGCGGATGGAGTAGTCCACCACTGAGCCCTGGTTCGGAAACACCTTCACCCGACCGTACCTGTGGTCCAGGAACTTAATGCGACCATCGGATGTGAGGTGGACCAGGTCCAGCCCGGCAGTGTGGGCCCACGACACGCAGCCCAGGCCACTTGTTAAGTTGCATGGGAGGAGCACAGAGGAGCCGAGTGGAGGGCCGGCGTCACAAGAGTTCTCAAAGTCTGGCTCTTCTTCACGGGACGAGACGAACACAAGAACAAGATCACGTTGTTAAGTCGGTTATATTAAACAATACAAACTCTGCCTTCTTATTACTGTAGATATTCAAAAATGTGATTTTCTAGACATCTTCCAATTAATTAATGGTGTAAATGTATCTGGACAATAATTATAACGACAAATTAAACATAAAAGCTAAAGAATGTAAAAAGTATTACTTCTTAAAGACAGAATTTTATAAAAAATCCTGAAATCTACGATTTGCCCACCGTTTCTTGCAAACTGGGGCGGGGTGGGATATAGTTTATATATCGTTAACAATATTTCAATAGACTACATACATTATACTCCACTTTAGTATAAATAAGTTGATTACCAAGCTTTTAAAACGAAATTCTAAGCAAAAGATTTCTAAAATCAAATAATGTAAATTGAGTGAACAAACGGTAAATATAGCTAAAGTGGTGAAGTTGTATTTACGGAATGTTTTTTTAATATTATTAATATTTTCATTCTCTAATTTCCCAAATAGGACTTACCATTTGAAGACACGCAAATAAAGCACAGGGCTAACAGAAGAATCCACCTGTCAGCATCCGTTGTCAGCGTCACGTATGGCGAACAGTAACGTGGCGAAGCTGTAAACTCACACCTCTAAGCATCATGGGAAAAAACCACCAGACCATCACAGTTCATTTAGTTTCATACGGGGCTTTGACGTCTTTCAGATTCACATGAACAACAGTTGACATTTTTAACACGGTTATTTTTTTAATCAAACTGTTATCTCGTTATGTCAAACATAACATTTAAGAACAATAAATCTATTGATCTTTTATGAATATGTCGAGGATTGTGACAAAAAAAGGCCTGACCACTTCCTGTTGATGCTTCCGGAGAAGGGGGTCTTTGTATGAAACATAAGGTTAAGGGAAATGTTCATAATTGAAACAGAATAAGCACATTTTCAAACATACATTTTATGTTTACAGAGCTTAAAATCTAATTTTGTCAGGTCAAAGCGAAAAAACTGCCCAGCAGCTTCTGTTGATTTGTGATAATAACCACAACATTTCAAAAAGAAAAAAAATATTACATAGAAGTTTTAACATCCAACAACTCCTGTACAAAATGTTCATATTTCCTCATTAATTCTTTTGATTTTTTCACTTTTTTTTGCTGCTACATAAACTCAACCTGACTTTAATAAAACAAAAAATCTTGTAATTGTAATATATGATTATGGATCATAAAAGTTCTCAAAGTCAAAGTACACACATGCACATACACATGCACACACATACACACACACCCACACACACACACACACGCACACCCCATAAAGTCTGCAGATATTAATCTTGTGAGGACCCCTCCCCTCCATGAGGTGGCACGAACACACACACACGCACACACACACACTTACACACACACAGACATACATACACGTACACGCACACACAGACGCACACACGCACACACACACACGCATGCACGCACGCACACAAGCCACCACTGGGAGGTGCTATACACCACCTTGTGTGAGCGGCAGCATCCACACCGTCTTGTATTTATACTTCTGCAAATGCATTTTTGAATGCATCCACGATTAAAAAGGAATAAAAATGCATTCAAAAAGACAACGCACTTGAACACGTTTTTAATTTCTTTAATTTCTTTATGTAAGAAATTAATTTCATTTTTGTTTCTCTTTTATCTTTTGGACCTTGGCGATTCGAGAATCGCCTTCCCACCCACCCTTTCTGTGAATCTCACAGAGCCCCACACCACATTACCTCTCTTACCACACGTCGTGGTGGGGGTTTCTGCCAATTCACAGAACAAATTCCTGCTGGAAGTCACTCCTATATATAGACTCTGGTTCAGTGCTCCGTGACGTCACTAGCGTGTAGCGACGTCACAGAACCAGAGAGCATTCATGTCATGTGACAATCAGTGCGTTTACATGATGGTATAATTCGAATCTTGCTTTAGTCGGACTATGCTATCTTTTGGGGGATCTGCTGTTATCCCAATATACATGGCAGTGAGTAATTCGAATCATTGGCCGAAAGCATGTCATATCCGATACGATAGGCGGCGCTGTTTTCATTACAACTCGTGGTGATACAGCCATTTCCGCTTGACCTCTTCACCACCACCAACAACAACATTTCGAGAAAGATGGCGAACAGAGAGCAAGGCGAAGCTACATCCCTCTACTATTCTTCCATGGTGTTAATAGGAGTACAGCGAATGCAAATGGCGCTATTGGCTGAGTTGATAACGGAGAGAAGACGCCGTCGCCGAAGGTACACAGAGAATTTAATTTATCGTCTCTTTCGACTTCCGGGTCATGACATGGGAGGGAGGGAGGGAGGGAGGGAGGAGGGCGGCGGGATCTCGAGCATGCGCAAAGACGCAAAGTTCCGAATCGAATTCAGAGTTACATGCCGCGAGAGTCGAATTATCAACTGGATCGGACCGAGCTATACAGGGGTGTTAATCGGACCGAAGTCGGACCGCACATAGTCCGACTAAGGTGTTTACATGAAACGGATAATTCGATTTCAGTCCGACTAAGCCAATAATTCGATTGCATGTAAACGCACTGAGTGTTTCCATGGTGACCTCGTCGGTCCGTGTAGGTTTTGTTCGTCTGTTTTTTCGTTTCATTCAAAATACGGAATACGGAAATAACATGCTTTCTTCGTTTACCGTTTGAAACCAAAAACGGAAAAACGGAAAAACACTTGTGTATTTCGTTTCTGTCTGAAACCAAAAACGATAGAACGGAAGTGCTTAAAATGAAAGTCAAAATAAAAGCCTGTGATATATTTATTCGTATTTACAGTGTTCTATGACGCAAACACATAACAGGGTAACGTTAGAAGAATATTAATAAATAAATATAAATAATAATAAATAAACCTGGATATGTTAGCGACAATGGTGACTACAGGAAGCTTAATATTCACATATATATATTGGTTAATATATTGAAAGTTAGGAACAGTTTTGAAAAACCTGTAATTTGATGGTTGGTTGGATTACAGCTGCAGTCATATCACACATTTACCACATTCCTCCCACGTGATATATACAGAGTCAGGTTTAAAGACCTGCGGGAACGTCAAAGCAATCGGGAAATGAACCTTCGCTACAGTCACACAGCTTCTCCCCTCCCAGAGTTTCAGGTTCCTAGAAAGGCAGTTTTCTACCACCACGGGGGGGACAAGAAGCCCCTGAACGCCCCCCATAACAAAATGAGGCAGAAAGCCACCAAACCCACCAGCCCGCCTCAGCTCCCCGCACCACTGTCGTCTGCTCACCCTGTCAGCCCCCGGGAGAAGGTTGTAAGCCCCCCCCCCCCACATCCACCACAGAGACGCCTCTCTTCATGCACATCAGCTCCGTGTTTGCTGCTCACACCAGGAGTCAAATGAGATGTTTGCAAAAACAGCCACATTGAGAAAGGTTTCCGCTCACATGTCAGACCGTGATGATTTGATTATAATCTGATGTCAGATTCAGATCTCATTAAAGTACACACACAGTGTGCAAAATACCATTGTCACAAGTCAAGAAAACACCTTTTTCTGATGATGATTTAAGAAAGGGTGTGTTTTAGATAGATATATACGTTATTCATCCCCAAGGAGAAATAGATTTTTATTTAGTTATTGTCTCATCAGGAAATGGTACCTTTTTAGTCATATTTATTTAGGATTTGTGTATTTAATTAAGGACGTTATTCTCCGGAAGTTGGGTAGGTAAAATATTACATTTTAAATAACGACGGCGTGTGAATCTTGTCATAATATAAGTGACTCTTGATGGGCAGGTGTCATCATGTGGGAATGATGACACAAAGTGGTAAAGTGCTTTGAGTGGTTGGAAGACGAGAGCAGCGCTATACAAGTACAGTCCGTCTACAGTTGACTGATCATGAGTGTGTGTGTCATGATATTTAAGTTATTCAACATCAGCGAACAGTAGACGGGAGCGACGGTTTCACACTACACACTACACACTACACACAGTATCCTGGGTAAAAGTGTTTGCGGGGTCCACCGTGCCACACGGCCCTCCGTACGCAGACATCTGTGAACTATGAAGTGTTTTTGATCTGTCAATAACACGTCATTTGGGACAAAGTACTTTCCAAAGAAAACATAATGGACGATGCAGTTTTGTTGGATGTGAACATATTTAGAGGACGAGGCTGAAGAATGACATGACCAATTTAATATGAGTCACATTTATATGTCGTATATTGATTTTCATGACAGCTATGGTAAGTAAAAGAGCATGTCATCGATACTGATTGATTTGGTATTCTTTAATTTAAACTAGATATGTGTTCCTGTAGTTTAGCATGTTGTTTATACTCATTAGACAAATGTAGTCTCTTTTTATAATATTCTGTTGTCAATCCATGTGGCCTTGCAGCTTATTGTTTTGAAGAGTAGATATTTGATTAGTTCTTCCATTGTGATTCTTGTGTCTTCAATACGAGTGGTTATTGTTGTTCCCTGCTCCGTCTTCTACTAATTATTCCCCACTCATATCAGTGGGAGTTGATTTTTATGGTTATGAGTAATTAAATTAAACAAACTACTGAGTGGCTTTTCATGGTTGATCTCTGAGAGTACAATGCAGCAACATTGGATTTATTTCTCCCTTTCAATATTGAAATAGTTCCGGTTTATCACATATTTGGAAATGTTATATCTACACATATTTAAAAGGTGATTGTGCTTATACATTACTGATAAGATCTTACTCCAGATCTGACACTTTTTCCCCAGATGTCACTTTAAATAAAAGATCTTTAGAGCAATCATCGTCGATGTCTTCCTGACATAAAGGTTAGTCGGGCTGTAGTTCAGCACTCGAGATGAAGGAACATAAGGAACTGTGTGGAATGACTGGGTGCCACATAAGATCACACACACACACGCACACACACACACAGACAGGTAAATAAAGGGAAAGGATTGCGATGGTTAATTGGTGCCTTTATAGCAGTGGTTCTCAATCTGTTTCTGTCGCGCTCCAGGAAAGATGTTCACGCCCCAACACAATTGTGACAAAATGGTCCACGCTGAATTTGAACAACTTTTTGTGACTTCGAATATTTTGCAATCACTTTCAATTAAACCAGATTGCTCCATCCGACATAAAAATAATATGTTTTCAATCACTTTATTAGAATACAAATACAGTCTAAAAATAACTAATATTTGGCAAAAAATTGCTTCTTTTGCCAAATTGTAGTGATCAAGTTTTCTCTTGACTTTGGTATGACCTCTGTTCACATGGGGTCCTGAACCCAAAGGGTACGGTGGACCAAACCTTCAAAGAGCACAGGGCTGTCGTCCTGTTTGTGTAGACTTAGCTGGACAGAACTCGGGTAGCAACAGAGTTCAAACCCCCGAAAGTTATTGCAACGAAGAGGATATCTTTGAAGTTATCTAATCATTTCCATAAACCTTTTGGTCATTTTTTCCCTTCGATGCAGAAAGACCCACAATCCTCAGCAGTCTTTCAAAATCAAATCAAATCTCTTTGTGTCATGTCATCAGTCGATGGGTGTGAGAAAGAGAAAAGAGGAGGTCGCCAGCAACAAAGACACAAGAAAGGCTCTCAACGCTCAGCTGTGCATCCAGAGGTAAGATCAGCACTGGAGCTCACCGTAGGTTATCAGCTTATTTTCAATGTATTGAATCTTTTAGACATTTTCTAATAGAACTACAAAATGGCAAATTCCATCAGCTGCATGGCACACGACAGCTTCTGCTGTCCAATGTCAAGCAAGTGAGGGACATTATTTTATATAATTACATAATCAGGTTACTAAATAAGTCATCTTTTTTATTACATAGGCTCATGCTTAATAAAATAAAAACATTGACTGGTGAAAAAGTTTGGTAAAAAGAGCATGGTAATTCTCTTTCTTGTTAAATGTTAAAATCAACAAATTACCAAAGCAGTATTAAGAGTAATAATAGAAGTAAATTCACACATATTTACCTTCGCATTGAAAATGCGGAAGGTTATGTTTTGATCGCCGTGTATTTATTTATTTATTTATTTGTATGCGTGTTATTCGCAGAACTCAAAAAGTATTGAACCGAATCGCATGAAATTTGGTGGGATGATTCTTTATTATCCGGGGAACAGTTGATTAGATTTTGGGATCGATCGGGTCAAAGGTCAAGGTCAAAGGTCATGAACAGGTCAAATCTTCTTGAATCACATGGAATTTGGTGGGATGATTGGTTATTATCCGGGGACCATTTGATTAGATTTTGGGATCAATCGGGTCAAAGGTCAAGGTCAAGGTCATGGAAAGGTCAAAATCTTTTTTTTTACCATAACACGATAAATTTTTGTCCAATTGGCATGCAACTAATGCCAAAATATTCATAATTCAATGCCCAATCTTGTGATATGCGAAGGTATGCGCTCTACCGAGTGCCCGTTCTAGTTTATTTATTTATTTGTATGCGTGTTATTCGCAGAACTCAAAAAGTATTGAACCGAATCGCATGGAATTTGGTGGGATGATTGGTTATTATCCGGGGACCAGTTGATTAGATTTTGGGATCAATCGGGTCAAAGGTCAAGGTCAAAGGTCATATCTTCTTGAATGGCATGACATTTGGTGGGATGATTGGTTATTATCCGGGGACCATTTGATTAGATTTTGGGATCAATCGGATCAAAGGTCAAGGTCAAGGTCATGGAAAGGTCCAAATCTTTTTTTTACCATAGCACGATACATTTGTGTCCAATTGGCATGCAACTAATGCCAAAATGTTCATAATTCAATGCCCAATCTTGTGATATGCGAAGGTATGCGCTCTACCGAGTGCCCATTCTAGTCTATTATGAATGTATACATTTAACACTTGGTTTATTTTTTATTTAGGTAATGTTGAACTCATATAATTTGTTTTTAAATCCTTCTGCTGTGTTCTGAATGACTAGCGTATACATGCAGCTCAGATGGAAGGATAACAAGTTTACCACAGAGTCAGTTTGAACGCCACAGCCGGGTTGTCCTCAGCGAGAGCCCTGAAAACCTTTGTGCAGGTGGCTTTGCTGAGGAAACCTCAAGCTCTGGCTTTGTAACTGAACATAGCAGCAGGTGTGTGACACCGGAGTGTGTGGGATATACAAGCGTGAGCTGATTTTACAGACACCCCCCCCCCCCCCCACTCCGGGGTTTATTCTGCATGATTCTCAGTCACAGCCATGCCGCGGTCGTTCCTCGTCAGGAGTAAGAGGACTCACCTGCTCGGCCCATCGAAGGACTGCTACCCACAACCCGCCCAGCCCCGGACAGAGGCCCCCCAGTCTGCGCGGCATGCGGCGGGTCAGGGCACGAGGGGTCCTGAGGATGCTGTGAGGCCTTTGCCCCCCATGTTAGGGGTTGAAGACTTGCTGGTTGAGGCCTGCTTACCATGGGAGGGGATGGCAGTCCGATCTTACAGGACCCCCACAGATGAACCTTGGCCTTCAGGTACCCAACACTTTCCAATTAAAGACAATTGAATTTCAAAGATAGATAGATAATTCATCCCCAAGGGGACATTTGTTTGTAGCAGCAGCAAAGACGGTTACAATATATACAATACAATGAAATAGCAGAGAATATTAGATCTAAGAAAATTATGGAAATAAGTAAATGATAAAGAAAAGAAAAAAAGCAACGTGTACATAATACAGTGTATATAAGTGAGTATAAAGTATATGAAGTGAATGCGGTGCAAGAGTTATTAATGTTGATTCAATTTGAAGAGGATCTGGCCCGAGTTGATTTATTATACAGTCTTATAACAGGAATGTTCTCCTGTATCTCTCCTTGTGACTGTAATTACACAGTTTGTGTTCTTTGGAAAGCATGTACAGTATATTGGTCATAACTGAGACAGTAGTTTTGTATAAAAAAGTCCCTGAAAATATGAGCATAAACATATTCTCTGTGGACTAGTCATGCCCATCATCCTTTCATATTTGAACAAAAGCCCCCGTGGACAACGGAGACGTCCCGCTGCCGGTCTATCCTTGGACGGCGGACAGACGCCAGGCATCGGAACGAGAGAGACAACTGGAGGGACTGGTCTACATGTTACTCAACCAACCGTCACACACTGACCTCATCAAACCCCCCGTCAGTGAGTGCCCGCTCTGTGAAAAGGTGGGAGGCCTCCGCCTGGTGAGAATATTCACATCCTTATTATCTCCGTCCTCATCTGGTGCTTTCAGGAAAGCAGGAAACTAGGGTGAATAACGATAAAAGTAACTGCCATGACACGGCGGTGTGATACGGAGCGTAAAGTAAAATATGTAAGTGCAGTCTGTGCTGTTCCACAGGGTGATGCAATGATTCTTCTGTGGAGAAGTGTTTGTGAACAAAGGGTTCATTTGAAAAAGATAAGAGGCGCTCCTGCTGCCAGAGGAATGCACGGTGAAAACTTTAGAGCAGAAAAATAATGCATATACTATTTATGACTTATTTTAATTTTTTTAAGCCTCAACCTTGAACAAACAAATTTTAATGAATCTTAAAATCTCCGAGGATTAAAATATTTGAATGTTTCAGTTCAAATACCTGCATTACAGGTGTACGTACAAATTTAAACTTGAATGAAATATATATAATTTATTCTAACATATGGTAAAAACGACGCCAGTGGCCCGTTAGCTTAGCTTAGCATAAAGACTGGAAGAAGCGAGCCTGGCTGTGTCCAGTAGCCTCTCTGAAGCAGTAATTAAAGGTTCTCTATGACATTCTGAACGGTAATATAGCAGCAAACGACTATTGTCTATGTCAAAATATAGAGCGGTGTCTGCCTCGGAGAGAATGAAGTGTTGGTATACAAGCTAATCTGAGCTTGGTTGACATGTGAACGATTCGCACTGTCTAGCTAACGGCGGCCGCGCTGCACTGCTCTCATACGGCGGGTACAGCTAATAACAGCGCCCTTGGCTAACGGTGCCGTTGTAGCGTAGCCTCCGGTTCCCCCTCAGGCAAACACTACGGTACGCATCGTTAGCCGTTAACTGCTCCGTTGCTAAGTCGCTATGTCTTGTATGATTCAAAGAAAGGGGGGGGGGGGCTGAGCCCCAGGGGGAGCGCTATATGACTGGTGTTATTTGTGCGCAGCTCGCCGCAATCTTTTTTGGGACCCCGGATATCCATTGTTAGAGACAGAATTTCAGGGTTATAGTAATATTTTATGCTCATTTGGACTCTATTACCGAGATAAAGATGAACTGTCAGTGTCAAATATAACATTCAATGGAAAAATAAAATTAGAATGTATATTAATGCAAAGAATAGAGAGATGTTGATAATTATTTCTTTAATTTTTCGAATTCGCTCGTTCACACCCTCCTTCCCTGGAGACAGTTTCCAACAAAATAGCTGACAGCTAGCTGGCAGCTATTTTTCGAGTAAACCTAAATTGTTTAGCTCCTCTAAAATAGGCCTAACGACAGCCCTGGTCTCCCCCATGTGGTAATGGTTCTGACTGCCTGTGGCAACAAAGGTTCTGCAATTCAGCTCTAAAACATTTGTTCATTTGTGTCATTTGGAAAAAAGTAGAACATCGTAGTTGTAGCTGCTCGGCAATCGTCATCAACTCCAGTAAATTACTGATCTACTGATCCCAGCTTAGAGGTACTAATCAGTGAGCTTTAGGAGTGCTGATAGGTTTATTGTACCACTGCTACTGTTTCTCCATGTTTTCCAGGCTTTATGCTAAGCTACGCTAACCGGCAGCACAGACGTAACAGTCGTATCATTCTTCTCATAATCTTCCCCCTTCTCTCCGTCTCCCTCAGTCTCTGTCAGAAGTCTTCATATCAGGAGGCGGCCTTCAGGCTCATCTCGACGGCCTCTCCGTCCCATCGACCAGATCCCCCAGTGCCACCGACATGCCCCTCATGCCCTTCGGCTTCAGAGCAATCGGCAGCTGCAATAGAGCTACGGTACAAGTGAGAGAGAAGTAATTTGATAATTTTCAGTCCGAGCACATGACCCATCAGGGATTCTCTGGTTTGCCTTCATGTCAAAGTCAATGTGTTTGCGTATCCAGGAGCGTAGCTTCGGCTGCAAGGTGTGCGGGAAGGCGTTCAAGCGCTCGTCCACCCTGTCCACACACCTCCTCATCCACTCGGACACGCGGCCCTACCCCTGCCAGTACTGCGGCAAGAGGTTCCACCAGAAGTCGGACATGAAGAAGCACACCTTCATTCACACGGGTGGGTGAACACAGCGGCGAGGCGAACCCGCGCCGTGAGAGTTAAACTCAAACTCGGGTGCGCTTTCCTTTTCCGCAGGTGAGAAACCACACGTGTGCAAAGTGTGCGGTAAAGGATTCAGCCAGAGTTCCAACCTCATCACCCACGGCCGAAAGCACAGCGGCCACCGGGCCTTCGGGTGCCCCGGCTGTCAGCACAGCTTCCGGCGCAGGGTGGACCTGCAGCGCCACCGAGAGACGCACTGCGGCGACGGAGACACGTACGCTCAGACCTGAGATCACGAGGCAACACGATAACTAAAAATTATTACAAAATTATAGCAAAATTTGTAAATAATTTTAAATTCCTTATTATTATTTTTTTTTTAAGTCAGAATGGTAACGCCCTGGATAATAAACCCTGATTGTGTAAGAAGGTTATTGGTTTGATTTTTTTTTTTATATGAAAAGCAACACTTTTTGTTGTTGATTTATATCTTTTAGGAAACATGCTGCCAAAAGCCATTCACAAACCATGAGATGTAATGTGGGCTGTCCCCCCCCCCCCCCCAAGGATGTGCCAGGAAAGTGTTTTTCAGAGAACTATTTTCCTCAGAAAGTTGTGCGGATATGATTGTAGTTTGTGTGTCCATGTGTGTGTGTGTGTGTGTGTGTGTGTAATTCTCCCCATTATTGGATGCAGCACCCTCAATGCACTGCAGCTGGGCTCCCGGTAGAGATGATTGACGATGACGTGTCCATTAATGGACTGGAGGTCAAAACTTTTTTTTTTTTACGTACGTGAAAGCTCTGTACTCACTCTTTCTACACCGCGTCCGGTACATGTTGCATTAAAAAAGCTTTTAAAACATTTTTTTTAATAAGCCACCGTCACACACTCAGTGACGGGCTGGGGAACAAAGTGTTTCTCTCAGCAGAGACCAAAGCAGAGCTGAGAGGAGAGTGTGTGTTGAACTCGACTCGAGAGTGAAACGACATCGTCGACATGGATCTCGGCTCGTTTATTACGTCTCGTTAGCCACGTACACGGGAACAGAATATACAGGACAAATAAATGCCGTTGTCATGCAGCAGATTCAGCGACAGCACAACAGTGAAAATGACTCAGTGAAACACGGACTCTTCAAACCGGCCGCTCAGTTGACCTTTGACCTCGTCTCTGAAAAGGTGATGGTGTTGCGACGTGGTTTCTGTTTCAGTCACATACACACACACACACAAACACACACAGTAAGCTGTTAGAACCTCTGTCCCAGTTCTCCTTTGTCAGATTTGCAGGAAATCCTGAAAGAGATAAAAGAATGAAGAAAAATAGCGTTCAGACCCATCTGGCACATCGGAGTTGAAGTCTGCAGGTGTTGCTGATACATTTTCGGGTACTTCCGGCGCTTCTAACCACGACAGTTTATTTGAAATACAAGCTTGTAAGAATGTGGCTCATTCGAACACATCGTAGCTTTACACTTGTTTATGTAATGCGATGCAACGTGTTGCTGGTATTTCATTCTCATCATTGGGATGTAAATAATAAAATAATTACCAAGAATCTGTGTGCCCACTCCTTTGTGTTATTAAAGGACGTCTCTAAAGGATTTCTCTGAACTGAAGAGCTGGCAGCAAAAGCAAATAACAGAATTTAAATGAAAATCATATAACCTGGCGCCTACATTTCCCATAATGCAACTCGATCACCAACAGACCCAGGTGTGTTAGGCTAGTAGTACGGCTCGTGTACTGTGTGGTGCTATTATTCTTTTCCCTTTCAAACTTGTCGTCTTAATCCCCAAAACTGATGCCGACTCGAGTGACATCACTTGAGGCTGATATGATGCAGTAGTACTCCCCAAAAACTTCGATGGGGGACCGTCGTCATCAGATCTTACCTCCTACACCGAGCTGGACGACTGGTCAGACGGTGGAGTCCAGATGTTTGGCCCTTTACGAGAGCGGTCAGGTACATGGTTCTCCCCAAGTGATGCTGGACGCGCCCCTTCAAAAGAGATATATATATATATATACTTTCATGCATTTACCCCAAATCTGGAGAGAACTGGCTGTGTGTTGAATTCCTGTTATGATACATTCATCATTGAGCAACAGTTGCATGATGACGATGTGGTGATGATGATGATGACGATAACGACGATGAATACTTTTAATTTGTCCGGTTCATATGTCAAACATCATTGAGCAACAGTTGCATGACGACGACGATGTGATGACGATAATGATGATGACGATGATGATGATGACAATGTGATGACAATGATGATGACGATGTGATGATGATGATAACGATGTGATGATGATGATGACGATGATGACGATGTGATGACGATAATGATGATGACGATGATGATGATGATGATGACGATGATGATGATGATGATGATGATGATGATGACGATGATGATGACGATGTGATGATGAATACTTTTAATTTGTCCGGTTTATATGTCACACGGTTCCGGACATTCAAATCCCGTGTCAGTGGCAGGAGGAAGCTGATCTGGTCACCTGTGTAGTGATGGATGCCCGACAGCCCCGCCCCCAACAGGACGCCCATCGCAAAGGCAGCGAAGACGATCCCCATCACTGGTCCTGTCGGCACTGCAGAGACACGCAGCGACACGGCGGAGCAGGCTCAGCGGCCTCCGGGTGACACCGAAGCAACAACAGAATAAACGATACTCACCGCTGTGCTCCGGGTCCGGTCCGGCCAATGGGGGGAGACTCCGCCTCTTGGTTCTTTGGTCGGTTGTGGGCGCCAGTGACCTAATGGGATGGGTGACCACCATGGGCCTGTAGATGTTTCTGACCTCACACTGAGATGGGAGAGAAGGCCTGCACGTTAGTTGAGTACAAATTAAAGTGAATCAACGCAAAGTCGGACCTGATAAATAATTATCTACAATCCTAAAACACATTTGATTTACTTTGTACATTTCCTACCTGTGATATGAAAATTGCAGAAACTTGTTAAGGTCTTTCTCTGATCGAATAGTGAAAAATCCCATAAAGTAAATCAATATTTTTGGCAAATATGATTGTCCTGCTGTGACACCAGAATCATCTCTGCATGTTAAATAGGAATCTAACGCTAGCATCCGGTTAGCTTAGCATAACACATAGACGGGAAAGAGGTCACACGGAGGCCTCTGCACCTGTACCTGGTGTCTGGAAGACCTAGAAACCAGCGGAGGGATACGCAGCCGGTCCTGACAGTCAGTCTTTACTTCCTCTGTCGGTTCCTCTCTTTTTTTGGGGTCCGAGACGCACACACGGAGGCTGCAGTGGAGGAACTGGATCGAGTTATTATAAACCGGCCGAAGGATGAAACTAAACCTCAAGGGCCGGATCCCCTCCTCGGCTCCCATGTTGGCGCTCCTATTTTCTGGCCTCTCTGGTGCTTCTCTCCCTCTTCTGTCCAGTCCATCTATCTCCTCCTTTTTCCCCGTTTCCTCTTCCACTTTGTCATCCCCGCGAGCACCTTCCTCCTCTTCCTCTTTTGTCTTTGCCCTGAGGGCGAGCGAGGGGTCCGAGGAGCAGCCCTCGCTGACGACGGTCCAGAAATGAGACTGTTTGGGGTCTGACAGAGGAGAGACCACGCAGGACTTCACCTCCACCACGTCGATGAAGGGCCCTTTGGCTGAAATCTGCAGGAGGACAGAAAACAACCCCGCTGATGTCAATTCAATACAACTCGGTTTATTTTATACAGCCCAATATCACAAATTACACATTATCCTCAGAGTGCTTTAGAATCTGTACACATACGACATCCCTGACCTTTGACCTCACATCGGAGCAGAAAAAACTCCCAAGAAATAATAAAAACCCTTTCAGGGGGAATTAAGTGAAGAACCCTCCAGGAGAGCAACAGAGGAGGATCCCTCTCCAGGATGGACAGATGAATAGATGTCATGTGACCAGAAGGAGTCATTACAGAGTTACATAAACATTCAATGAGTGTGACAAAGTGTATGAATAGTTGGTAGTCGGCATGGACCACGATCCAGACCTCCATGATCCATGAGACAGAAGGAGGTAGAGATAACGGTGCCATACAATTGCATAAAGAAAAAAAACATGATCACACTAATAACTAGAACGGGCACTCGGTAGAGCGCATACCTTCGCATATAACAAGATTGGGCATTGAATTATGAACATTTTGGCATTAGTTGCATGCCAATTGGATACAAATTGACCGCGCGCTATGGTAAAAAAAAAGATGTTGACCTTTTCATGACATTGACCTTGACCTTTGACCCGATCGATCCCAAAATCTAATCAAATGGTCCCCGGATAATAACCAATCATCCCACCAAATTTCATGCGATTCGGTTTAATACTTTTTGTGTTATGCGAGTAACACGCATACAAATAAATAAATAAATAAATACACGGCGATCAAAACATAACCTTCCGCATTTTCAATGCGAAGGTAATGAAGACCATGACAGACGTCCAGACCTCAGCGTAGACACGGTGGTCCGCCGTGACGACACAGGGTCCGATCCGCCGCTGCTCGTAGCTCTCGGCGGCGAAGAGCTTCAGAAGGAGGAGCACGGCCGCAGACGTTCGTCCGGGTGTCGGAAAGCGTCTCGGTCCCGGATCGGGCCCCGGACCCTCGGGTGCCCGGGAGACCGGCCCTGCAGGAGGGGCGTCCACGCCGACGTCGGCAGTGGTGGGCGCCGCGGCCGAGCCGCTGAACTGAGGGCAGAAACAGGAGACCGCAGGTTACATAGACGGAGTGAATTTTATTTGAAAAAGCATCACAATGTATAGAAGCAGAGCTGTTCATTGATATTTCAGATGTATCCCAGCAATGTCTCCTATCCTCTCGTCTCATCTTTGCTCCTGATGCACTGGGACCAGAAAGAAGTCTCAGTGACCTCCCACAACACCTGGGAGGGACATGATGATTACAGAGGAAAGAAGCATTTATATTTCATTAATTTCCTTTGTTGCTTGCCTCTTGACCTCCCTGACATCCCTCTTATCCTTCTCTCACTTCATTTGCCTCTGTGCAGCATCCCCCTTTTGAGGCCTTACCGCCACGCTGTTGTGGTCATGATGACCTGGGTCACAACTTCCACTTACCGCCGTTTCAAGTGTCTATTATGTGGTTTCTGCCACATAATAGACACTTAAGACATTGAAGGGAATTCAGGTGTCTTTCCCTTTGAGCTCTCAAAGCTTCTCTCGTTCTTTTCTCTTTCTCTCGGACTGCGCCGGCCTCTGTTGGTTTATGTCATTTAATTGATTAAGAATGACATAAAAAACCCGATAATGTGGATTCTGAACCGGGTTTAAGAGACGACGCATTTCTCATCTCACCGTGTTTTTGTCCTGCAGCGCTCTCGGCGGTCCCAGGAGAAGACCCTCAGTCCCACAGGAAACGACTGGAAACACCAACAGGAAGTGACTCCCGTCGGCCTGAGCCTGGCAGGCCGAGTCTCTCAGAGTCACGGCGGTCACTGGGACGGACGAGCTCTGGAGGGGGAGAACCGGCGTGAGACAACGTCACTTTCACAGGAGTCATTTTTTCGGACCCTGCGGCGTGAAGACCTGCAGGACGCGGCGGTCGGCGCTCACGCTGAGGCGTCCGTCCTCACACTGCACCGTGAAACTTTCCCGGCCTCCTCCTCGTGCTCCGTCTCCGGCGTTCGGCCACCGCCTCGGCCGACGCTCCTCGGCCGCCCGGGGCGTCACGGCGGCGTCTGGCGGAGGAGACTCACAGACGTTTAAACACTCACACACCCGAGGCCTCTTTCCTTTCAGGCGCATGCGGTGGAAATAGTTCTGCTTCTCGTCTCTCAGACTCCACGGAAGGGCTAATTAAGTTCCCCTGTATGCGAAATAAAAGCGAGGTCACTCACACATCGATGGAAACAAGACACTGACCTGCGCCCGCCCCGGCCAGCTGGACCACGACGCCATTGGCCAGCTCGGCCTCGGTGGACGAGGTCGGCTCGCTGTAACCGCTCCGTCGGGCCCGCGCGAGAAGGTCAGGCATGGTGGACGGGTCAGAGTTAAGCATGCTGGACAGGGTCAGATCGGGCTCAGGTGGGTAGGGGGGCGCCACGCTGTTGGAGGACTACGAGAGAGAGAGAGAGAGAGAGAGGTCTCTACAAGGCTGACCTGAGGAGGGACGCCGACGTGGCTGCCACCTGTAGTATGTGAGAAGTGGGCGGGACCACTGTGACATCCCTCATTGCCGTTATGAAGCCTCGATTTTGCGGATTTAAAAAGCTGTCTGATAAATGTAGTGGGAAAAAAATAACAATATTTCCTTCCGAGATGTATAGAAGTACAAATATGAAGAAGCAGACACTGCAAATACTCAAGTAGAGTACACCGTACATGTGTAGTAAAGCACAGTACAGTGTAAATGTAGGGGTCCGATCATCACCTCGTGTCCGGGGCCGTGGGTGTCCTTGAACCTCTCCAGCGGACCCCGGACAGGGTGCTGCTGCCCTCGGACAGGGTGCTGTGTCCCAAAGACAGGGTGCTGTGTCCCAAAGACAGGGTGCTGTGTCCCAAAGACAGGGTGCTGCGTCCCAAGGACAGGGTGCTGCGTCTCCCGGCCAGGGTGCAGCGGCCCCACGGGGGCCACGGAGCATTGCACCTCCTCACCGAGAGCTGAGGAGGAACAGCAGACACTTGGACTTTGTAAATAAACCTGCAGGTCCCCAAAACAAGTGACTTCTTTTCCACCCACAGGCCCACTGGTACAACAACTGCTGTGACTCTTCCTCTTCCTCACTTCAATCAATAAAGACCTTTGACTTGTGGCTGCTTGAACAAAAGGAAATATGTAATGTCTTCACACTATAATGATGCTCTTACCTGCCGTCCTCTTCCAGAGCAGGAGGCAGAGAACAGTCCACCCGACCCCCGACAGTGAAGGCATCGTGAGCATTTCACTGTGTTGCAATAAGACAGACATAACCACATAATGAATTACTCTACAGTGATGCTCTCTTTGTCAGTCACAATCACCGTCAGCTGTGGAGTATAATAATGAGCATTTTCACTATTTTCTGAAATTTTTATAGACAAAGCGATTCGTCAATTAATTGAGAGAAATGGCGAATCAATTGATAATTCAAACTATTATCAGTCACAACCTGATTCATTGTGTTAGCCAACCCTCCTGGTTTCTATGCGAGCAAATATTATGTAATTTTAATAAAGTCATAATTACGACAGAGGAGATCTGAATTATTGGATTGAAAAGTCAACATTAAATTATGACCAAATAAATATTTAGATTTACTAAGTCAAATTCTATTCTATTCTAAATGTTCCTTTTTTTTCATTCCAAATGATGTATTTATACTATACCACTGTTTTCATTTTAATGCACATATCATTGTTTGAGCAAACAAACTGTTTCTGAAAATGATGAGCAGAACAATTCTGAAAGTATGTCAATAATTAATGATAACAATTATAATTATAATTCGAGAAACTTTTCTTGAGATGAAAACAAAAATGAAGAAGTGAATCAAAGATATGATTATACATATTTTGCTTTCATAATTGTGGTTCACCACCATTGCTTCCATTTCTATCTTGAAAGTATTTAGTCTTTAACTCGTTGATCTGGGCTTCCACAGGTTGACCGTGTGGATGATCTTTAATTCTTACAGCACATTTCCCAAAATGTACATAAATGAGTGTGAATATCACCCAAAAAATATATATAAGCACATTTTCAACAAGCAATAAACAGAAAAGCAACATATTAATACATCTATTATCTCACGAGTAGATTCCTAAATCATAATTGTACATAACAGTCTAACTTTTACAGGACTAAACATGAGGAGAGACGTAGAACTCACCTGCGCGCTGCAGACGTGCGGACTGCTCATCCAGCTGTTGCTGCAGACTCCACATGTGGGGGCTGCAGCCAGAACCCAACACACGCCCCCCAGCCCCTCTTTATTCCTCATAACACATAAGCATGCAGTCACACACACATGCACACACACTCACACAAATACACACACACACACACACACACACACCACGTCTTGATGACTCCCCAACTCGATCAGCTGCAGGTAACTTGTGAGAAGTATTTCTTGGAGGGAAATTCAATTGGCGGGACCCTGAATGGGAAAAGGAGGGGGTGAGGGGGCTTTAAAGACACAATGGAAAAGGGCCAATGGGAGAGACTGTGTGATGGTGGCACAGAGATGGAGAGATGGAGAGGAATAAATAGGCCCTTGGAAACGTCTCCGAAAGTAGAAGGCGACAAACAGGAAGGGAGAGAAGGAGGGATGGAGGGTAGGAGGGTGGGGGGGACACACAAAGGGGTTGACTGGCAGGTGAAATGTTCGGGAGCGGAGTAAACTCACACATATGAGGTCTTCTTTCACCCTCTGAGATATTAGTGACTTGGTTCACGTCGCTCGGTCCCCTTTGACTTTTCTGTGAGAGCGTCCATGAGAGCCAACATGCGGTCAAAGACTCGTTGTGGAATATTAATACGCAGGTTCAGAGCATTAATATTGCGACTGACAGCTATTTGCTCTCTGAAGACTTGGCGGATTTCATATTTATTTCACGATTAGACTATCATAATCCATCGGGATTTCCACACCTCGACTGTAACGCCCTGTTCTGTGTGTCTCTTGATTGCTCATTGCCTTCACCTGTCCTCAGCCACTCCTCTGCCTCCCTGATTGCTCATGCTCTACACCTGTGGTTTCCCCCTTATATATTCTCCCATTTCTTCTCTTGTCCCCTGCCAGATTGTTGCCTTTGTTGATTGATGTCATTGTTACCTGTGGTAGATTCTCCATGTTGCTAGTGTCTTGTTGCCTTCAACTTGAGTTATATGTTGGACTTTTTCCTCAGTAAAATAAAGTTTCCTGTTCCACTTTACCTGGACTCCTGCCTGGTTCATCTGTGCGCCGAGACACCGACAGCCCAACATGTTGGCTGATTCTGTGAAACACTGTTTGTGCACTTTGAGTTGTATCGATCAGTTGAGTGGAGTCATTTGGGACTTTCTGCCAACAGAACAAACATTACGGTTCAGTAAGAGCAATTTCCAGTCATGTAAAAAAAGTTAAAAACAAGACCACTCATGTAACAAGCATTCCTGTAATTGCTCGAGTTGACAATGCGTCTGCATTTATTCCATTCGCACTAATAATTCTAGGAATGTTTTTAATTCCGACCCTTTTAGGACACGATTAACCGGAGCGGCTGGGCCCGGCTCGCTCTGCAGCACTCAGCAACACACCGAGAGATGGAAAATATTGTTGGCCAGAACGGCTGCAAAAGCGTCTCCATATACTTAACGGCCATTTTGTATTTCACCCTTTTTCTTTCTGAACGGCCAAAATCCATCTGAGAGTTTGGATATTTTTCTATTTGATGGGAGTTTTTTCTGATCCGATGTGAGGTTCTGGGAGATTATAAAGCCCTCTGAGGCAAATTTGTCATTTGTGATATCGAGCTATACAAAATAAACTGAATTGAATTGGATAAACTGATGTGGACATCAGCTTAAACCGAAGTTCAGTTCCACGTGACCCTGTACATATCGTCTATTAATACATCCAAAGAAACTTTGGAGGCTTGATGTTGATGAATTGAGATCGGTTCTTCCGCTGTTACCCTTCAAAACAAAGCTCAACATTGAGCATGAATTGAGAATGGCTCTCCTGCTGTTGCCCTTCAAAACAAGAGCTCAACATCGAGCATGAATTGAGATTGGCTATTCCACTGTTGACCTTCAAAACAAATGACTTCAGTCATATTTAGTCTGCTTTCTGTCTCGATAATCGAAGCTGAACAAGATGATACAAATGTTATCTGAGGAGCATTTTTAGGCGTTAAAGTTGAAACATCAGTCCGTTGTAAACATCTGTCAACAATAACCCGTAAAGCTTCTGAAGAGTGTTTTCCTCTCTGAACATCTAAAGGATTTAAAGTGTGACGCATCGGGACAATGTTACCATGCAGATGTTCCAATACACTCACTAACATGATATGTAGGAGGCCAATAATAAAGATGTCCCAACACACCGTCAGGTCGTGGGATGATCAGGTGATTTGATCTGAATTTTACAATCAGAAGTTTACATTTTTTGTTGCTTCATGAGACACTTTCATGAGAATGAACGAGGCCCCGCCCCCAACACTGGATCCAATCCTCTTCCTTCGTCCAATACCAGCGTCACAATAGAGCAGATCAGAGCCGGCGGCAGCATCAGGGGGCCAAACATCTGCAGGTCAGCTGCCTTTGAAGAACGCACAGGAAGTCGACGGAACAGCTACTTCCTGTTAGATCCGATCCGTATCTTTTTATGTCTGCCTGTGAAACACTTAGCTGCTCGTTTTGTAAACATAAGCTCTATTACTGTTGTAACCTAGATATGTTTTAGATTAAACCGGAGACCTAAAAACCAACAGTCGAGCGTTAAGTATTATAACTGCACAGAAAAATAGGAAACGTGGTGTTTGTCATCAAATCAGCTCTCTGATTTGGAGACAGCCGGGCGTTTCCCATAATGCCCTGGGGTCATGCAGTCGGTCGAGAGCAACTGTGGCACCTGGCTCTCGTGAGGTCATTGTTGACCACGTGTGCACGACGTCACAGCAAGTCGGATTGCATGTGTCAAATCTCATCGACGGTCATATCGAACGAGCCTATTATGGCGATTCTGACCCACAATGCTTTGCGCGGCCGAAGACGAGCCGAGGTGATCAGTTACAGACGGACGTGAGCCTGGGGGTTGGTAGTCCTAATTGTATACGGGCAATAACGAGGGCAGCCGCAGCCGAAGTATGTGATTTGCAGCATCATCTTAGCTCAGTGTGTTAGCGTGCTAACATTAGTTAGTAAGCACGAGGATGAGGCCGATGGGAATGTCACTATTGGTTTGCAGGAACTTAACCATAAACACAAGAAATGAGACGAATACAAACGTTGACCTGGTGACGCCGGATGAAACGTTAAAGGATGTATACAATTCATCCGACGGGGGGGTTACACGAATGTCTGCACCAAAATGTCGACCTCATGGTGGCGCCGGAGGAGAAGAGAGAGGATCACCACTTCATCATCTGGGAACCGTGAAATAAAACATCACTCGATCCATCACTCAGCTGATGAGGGTGTGTGATGGATTTAGAGTTGTCGTGAGCTCAGAAAGGGTTGAAAGAAGAGTACCGATCGACTGAGAGGGACACAAACGCACATCGATGCTTCTGTGTTGGGTTCACATCTTTACTGAGTCACAGTTTCAACATTTTTCACCAGCAAATGACAGAGGAGGAAACACAAGATGGGACAACAGAAATCACAAAAAGAACAGAAATCTGTAAAGGCTTCTTTTTTTTGTTGTCATTGAGAAATGATTGTAGTTTTAAAAAATCTGTTTTGTGCCGAACAAGAGTAGAACGAGAAGATGACGAAGAGGAGTCCGGACACACACCCCTCTGGCTCCCCCGTGTGGTAACGCACAGGCGGTGCACGATTGACAGCTGACGCGGTGGATATGTTCAAAGACACCGAACACAACCAAACACACACTTAGCAGCAACAAACAGCAGAGGGACAAGGGACACAGGTCAAGGGTCAAGAGTTCAAGAGGCAGAGGTCAAGAGGCAGAGGTCAAGAGGCAGAGGTCAAGAGGCAGTAGCGATAGCCGGAGAAAAGAGACAAACTGCTTCCTGTCAGAATAATCACTCTTGACTCTTGTCGCTGAGCCTCATCGCGCCGGACAGACGGCGGAATGACATCATCTCATCTTCCATCTGTTACATCATCCGGAGTATCTTCATCACCACCTCCTTCCGTTCTCTAAAAGCCTTGCCGTGTCACGAATCTGCTGCGGGCCTCTAGAGGTCAACAGATCCGTGACCCTGCCAGTGTGCGGGATCCGCCTCCGCCGATGGACCGGTCACAGCCGGTTCTCTGTCCCATCGCATAGAGACGGGCGGAGAGGAAGAGGGGATGAGCCTCTCGTCACGTTCAAGTTCCTCTCTCTCTCTCTTTGTGTGAGTGAGTCTCCTCTCAGAGTCTGCGGCTGGCCGCGGTGGGGGGGGGAGGGGGCGGGCAGCCAACGACCCCCATGCGACCCCTGACCCTAGCAGAGGTCGGAGACAAAGTCAAAATCCTTGAATTGGTCCTGTTCGGCGGGGGAGAGCGTGCGGCGCTCGCGGGGCGGCGTGAGGGCCGGAGCCTCGGCCGTGAACTCCACGTCGAAGTTGCTGACGTCCTCTTTCCCTCCGATGGTCGGGACGAACGGGGGCAGGAGCTTCCGCTGGAGGAGACCCTCCCAGTCGATACCCTGGGTGACAGGTAGGGTTAGTTTCTCACCACCAGCTCACTGAGGGACATCGAGGTCACAGAGGTGAACCCTCACCCTGAAGAATGGTTGCTTCTTCACATCTTCGGCGTCCTTCTCTCCAGAGCCCAGACGGCGCTCTGGATTCCTCCTGAGCAACTACCAAAAACAAAGAGCACCGATTCCTCACCTTCTACTTCGACTTCGACTAGAATAATATCAATATCAGCGTGTCGGTGGGCGGAGCCTGACCCGTCTCATGACGCCGATGGCCTCGGTGGAGAGGAAGCGAGGGTAGCGCACTTCGTCGTTCACTATGCTGTCGAAGACCTCCTCCTCATCGTCGCCCGGGAACGGAGACTGAAAGAGACCGACGCGTTAGAGCACGTGTTGAACACACGTTGCACCTCCATGACCTCCGTGTCTCTAAAAGCCTCGATTGTATAATACACATGACAGACATGAACAAACGATCAGAGAGCGGACGTTCCTTTTAAAAAGGGGAACAATGTCAGAATATATTTCAATGGAAAAACTATCATTTCCAACACAACAGAACACAACGACATCTGGTCATCATTCATGATATTTTTACAAACATAACACCACTCATCTTATTGATTAGTTAATTCATCATAATTAATTTTTTCTTTCTTTTTTCCCTTGCCTGGAAACCAATTCAATTCCATGCACATGCAGACGCTCATACATATACATTTGCCATCATCAATGTATTTTGTTTCTTTAAATCAAAAATAAAATAAAATAATAATAATAATAAAAAAACTCACACACGCACGTGCACACATGTACACATGCATTTTTCTTTCTTTGTTATTATTTTCTTTCTTTCTTTCTTTCTCTCTTTTTTCACAATACTCTGACTTTATGATGTTGTATCCACTGTTTTGTCGTCCTCTAGGTGTTATGTCTATGTTTTGTCTTTTGTCTTATAATAATAAAAAGAAAGAAAAAAAGAAAAGAAAAGGGGAACACGGTAAGCCCGTCCGCCATTATTGACGCTGTAGTGATGCCGACCGCCTCGTGACTCTGGTCTGAACCCAATGAACCGAGTCCATCTCGACTCTATCCACTAAATGTATATTGATTAATCTAATTAATCCATCCACTCTTTAACCAATGACTCAATTCACCTGAACAACTCTTTTTCCAGCCTTTACGTTCAGCCGAGCAAACCGCCTGCTGGCTGTAGTTTTACATGAACGGTTCACGCACTAGCTTCCTGTATCCTCACCTCGCCGACCATCATCTCGTAGACGAGCACCCCGAGCCCCCACCAGTCCACGGCTCTGGTGTACGACGTGTCCGTCAGCACCTCCGGGGCCAGAAACTCAGGAGTCCCACAGAACGTGCTGGTCCTGTCCCCAAATCCCATGCCTGAAGAGGAAGAAGGAGTGAGGGCGGAGTTAGATGTGAGGGTTGATGAAAGGGGGCGGGGTCATGAATAAGTCACAGACGCTCACCTTCTTTACAGAGACCAAAGTCGGCTATCTTCACATAACCCTGCATATCCAGCAGCAGGTTGTCCAATTTTAGATCCCTGAGGGAGAAAAAGGACGTTGAACACCGGGAGAGAGAGAGAGAGAGAGAGAGAGAGAGAGTTCATCCCTCCTGTCCAGAGAACACTCACCGATACACAATCTTATGGTCGTGAAGGAACTGCAGACCCAAGACCACACAAGCAGAGTAGAACCTGTGGGAATAACCATGAACAGAGAATTCAACATCTACACACACACACACACACACACACACTCGCACACCTCACACACACACACACACAGCTGAACTCACACAGCGCGGGGCTCAGCGAAGACGTCGGCGTGAATGTGCATCATGAGGTCGCCTCCCGCTGTGTACTCCATGACGAAGCACACGTGCTCCGGCGTCTGGAAGCAGGCGAACAGGTTGACCAGGAAGGGGTGGCGCGAGCCGGTGACCGTCTCAAAGATCCGCTTCTCGCACATCAGGCTGCGGACGGGCAGAGAGGGGAGGAGTCAGCGGTCGCGGGGCGGAGGACCTCCCGGCCGGAGGTCAGCGAGCGGGAACGCGGGTTACCTTTCCACTTCGTCCCTCGCCAAGATGTCGCCCTTCTTCAGGGCTTTGATGGCGTACAGGCTGCCGGCCCGTTTGTACTCCGACAGCAACACCTGGAGAGAGTCACGTGTTTTTTTATTATCCCAAAAAAACACCATGTGTCATGTATCTGACAATTTTATCATATATTCAAATTTAGAATATTTGTTGACAGTGTGGGGGTGACCAGATGTCGGGGAACATGCTCCGCGCATTGATCCATTGTTAATACTAGAACGGGCACTCGGTAGAGCGCATACCTTCGCATATCACAAGATTGGGCATTGAATTATGAACATTTTGGCATTAGTTGCATGCCAATTGGATATAAATTGACCGCGCTATGGTAAAAAGAAGATGTTGACCTTTTCATGACCTTGACCTTTGACCTGATCGATCCCAAAATCTAATCAAATGGTCCCCGGATAATAACCAATCATCCCACCAAATTTCATGCGATTCGGTTTAATGCTTTTTGAGTTATGCGAGTAACACGCATGCAAATAAATAAATAAATAAATGGCGATCAAAACATAACCTTCCGCATTTTCAATGCGAAGGTAATAAAAAAATAGATTTCTGCAGTTCAACTTTGTTTTACTTTGTGAAGAGACACGACTAGCATTCAGGCGAACAATGCATCATATGAGGAAGAAGTCAAGTTGGAGCACCTTCCCAAAATGGCCCCGGCCGAGCACCGCGACCAGCTTGAAGTCCTGGAGGCCCAGAGGCCCTCTGCTGCGTCTGAGGGAGACACGGAGACATCACAGGAGGTCATGTTGACATATTTACACCTCCATAGCACCGACGCTGTGACTAATGTTCAGCATGCGACTCTAATCGGTGTCACACACACACACACACACACACACTTTCATATGCTTTAAAGAGTTTACAGCACAGGACCATATTGTGTGGGGGCGTGTTCCTGGTGTCAAGCTGTGTTGGCCATCGTGCAAAAAGATACGCTCAGGTGTGGTTTCCGTGTGTGTGTGTGTGTGTGTGTGTGTGTGTGTGTGTGTGTGTGTGAGAGAGAGATAGTTCCCCCTTTGAGTTTGCACCTGCTCAAAGAGTTGTGGGACAGCGATCTGGTCGCCGGCTCGTGAACTGGGACACCCGGCGTGGACGGGGGCTCAACGGCCGCCGGCGTCTGTTCCTGTTGAGCGACGGAGAGAAGAGGAAGAGGGCGGGACCAATGAGAGCGTGGCAGTACATCGAGTGTGTATGTGGAGGGGGGGGGGGGGGGTCGTTTTTAACGACCTTCAGTCACAACGGACAAGGCCCTAATCCCTCTTCCTGTCCACTCCTCCCTTCTTCCTGTCCACTCCCCCCTCTTCCTGTCCACTCCTCCCCTCTTCCTGTCCACTCCTCCCTCTTCCTGTCCACTTCTCCCTTCTTCCTGTCCACTCCTCCCTCTTCCTGTCCACTCCTCCCCTCTTCCTGTCCACCTCCTCTTCCTGTCCACCTCCCTCTTCCTGTCCACCTCCCTCTTCCTGTCCACTCCTCCCTCTTCCTGTCCACTCCTCCCTCTTCCTGTCCACTCCTCCCCTCTTCCTGTCCACTCCTCCCCTCTTCCTGTCCACTCCTCCCTCTTCCTGTCCACTCCTCCCTCTTCCTGTCCACTCCTCCTTTCTTCCTGTCCACTCCTCCCTCTTCCTAACTACTAATTAGTCCTCTAACAAAAACATCAGAGTAATTAATCCCATAATACTTCGACCTCATTGAACACACCATCTGCTGCCGGCCCTCCTCTCCTCTGACTCTCTGCGGTCTCTAAAATGCTTTATCGCCGTGACCGTAGCTAAGCAACTAAGCAACTTAGCAACTAAGCAACGCTAAAGGATGTCACACGAGGTCCACAATATTTGTGTAATCATTTAGGAATTAAATTTTTGTTTATAAATAGAATACACACACATTTATATATATATATATATATAAATAAATAAATATATATATATTAGGGCTGTTAATCGATTTAAAAAAATTAACTAATTAATCGCACATTTTGAAATTCATTAATCGCGATTAAAAGTTTTTTTTTCTTCAAAAGACTAAATCTTCTAAATGAACGAGTAATCCCTTCAGACAGCGTGTATTTTAGACACTTGTTTAAATGTATTCTTTTTTAAAGACCAAACTTCACACAGAGCTGTGTTTTCAAAGAGGCTCCTACCTATAAAGTGCCAGCGAGGTATTTAATATCGTGGATGATAAATTGTTTCTTCAGTGAAACATCCAGATTAGTAAGAAAAGGTGTATTAAAGACCCCATTGGTCCTGTCATCTTTAACATTGAACAGCAGAACCAGTGGCCTTGGTAACTGACTGACAATCAAATTTGTCACGTTAACCCTCCGGAGGCTGGGGGCATTTTCTCGATTTTACAAAACAATGTAAATTCACCTTTTAAAGACTTTTGCATATGACACATCCCCATGTGTTATACATCAAACATTCCAGAACAATCTCAGCTCTATATATTGAGGCACATTGTCCTCACGCCATGTTCTCTGCTTCTCTGACTGACAGGTTGCTCAAGAGCCTCACATATGTGGTGGGAGGTCCTTGTGATTTACTGAGTGATCATTGGTTGTATTTTTCGCAAAATGTTGACAGACAAACGGATTGACCAATCACGTTGAAGGTTTCGTGTGACGAGTTCTTTCCGCGCCGCGTCCCCCGACACGTCGCCCCTCCGTTCCTCTGTGTATCAGAGGGGGAGACGGGAGGAAGGAGGAGCAGGAGGAAACCCGACTGATTCATCCACGAGTTTAAACTGATTTCTGCTCCTTATTTTTGCGGAGAAATAATTGTTTTAAAAACGGAAACAGTGTCAAACCGCACTGCCGCGGTTTGACACTCAGAGGAGTGTAAAAACTTCAACGAACACCGGAAGCAAGTCGAAGTGTCCTTGAGCAAGGCACTGAACCCCCAGTTGCTTCCCGGGCGCATCACTGCAGCCCACTGCTCCTTAATAACTAAGGATGGGTTAAATGCAGAGAACTAATTTCCCCTTGTGGATTAATAAAGTATATTAAAAAATTCAGTGTTTAATTTAATAATAATTGCGTTAATTGCGTCAAAATATTTTAGTGCATTAAGGCGGCCAAATTAATCGCATAGATTAACGCGTTAACGCTGACAGCCCTAATATATATATATAAATATAAATATAAATATATATATGATAACGTGAGATTCAATCCCCCTGACTTTAAGTTATTCTAATATTAATTTAAAAGGTTTGAAGGTTACTCATGAGTGTCCTTAAGACTCAGTGCTGGGCACATTCATATTTATTTGGTCCATATATTGGATGTGGAAGTTTTCCAAAATGTTATTTTGTTGTTGTTAAAAATAATTGGCATCTAAGTATCTAAATATTTAAGCAACGCTTGCTCTTTGGTCGTTGTTTTACTTTGTGTATAAGTTGCTCTTTGCGTATACGCCAAGAACATTTCCAGTTGGTAGAATAAAAACATCTTTACTGTCCTGTTGATGTTGTAACTTGTCATCTTTCTTTTCTCCTTTCTCTCACTTCCCCCCCCCCCCCCCCACCCACACACACCCAATTACGATCTCCCTGAGTCTTCAGTTCTCCATGTCCCTCATCATTCATGCTCGGCCTGCCAGCCCGTCTCATGTTTCCCTGCAGCACACACACGCGCACACACACACACACTGCAGGTAGAATGTAACACAATGGTAACACGATCGTGATCTTTTCCACCGTCTGAAAATCCTCTCTGGCCTCCGTCACTCTGACTCACCGAGGGAGCGGCGTCCACTGCGTCTCTCTGGATTTCAGCTCTGGGTGAAGAGTCGCTGGCCAGGTTCAGCTTCTCCATGGAGATCTCTCTGCACACACAAACAGATCAGATGTTACAGAAGCATCCATTAAAGGCTGAAACGGTTTAATCTCTGTAGGATGAGTTCTTACCGATGTAAACATGTCTCTTAATGCGTCTTCACTGAATTATGTAGGAAGTAACGGCTCAGATAATAAAGTCTGGCGTTCATTGAAATAACACATTAGACTGCTCCCCTCCACCCGCCGCTGTCCTTCTATTTAGTTGTGTTCTGTTTGTCTCTGCCCTATGTAAAGCATCTTTGAGTGTCTAGAAAATTACTATATAAATTCAAATTATTATTATTATATAAAACAATGATGATTAATAAGCTCTTCATCATAATTCGATTAGATGATAACTTTCAGCATCAAACTTGAGTCCTGTTTTGCATTATTTCTGCACTTATCTACTCTTTTCTTACCGTGCCTGAATGCATCATTTAAAACACTTAAATACACTAAAAATTAAAAATTAAACAAATTTAAAAGCCTCAAGGCATACTGGTTACCCACCCAGTGCCCTGTGTGAGCGTGCTGCCCGTGAAACTGGGAGTGTAGGCAGGCGTGTTGCTCCCACTGGGGATGGCGTTCCTCAGGAGGCGGACCCAGGTGGCGATGTCCACGTTCATCTGGCGAGCGCGCAGGAAGGCTTTACCTGAAACGCCCACAGGGGGGATGGAGGTCAGTGAGGGAACGGCGAACCAGCAAACACATCGGTTTGCCGCCGTGTGTCATTATGGTCTGTCTCCACCGCAGTGCTTCTTCATGACCCACCCAACAAAATGTCTATGCTGACTTTTAATTGAAATAACTGTTTCTGACTCCTCAATCTGTGCTTTTTCTAATAATAGAATAATAGAAAATGTCAATCACTTTCAAGTAAACCAAATGTGCAATCACTTAGAACAATTCAAATAAAGTTATATATGTGCAAAAAATCACACTGGCAAAGAAATAGCTTATTGTAGCTGCAATTAACCTGTATCACTGGATATCTTTTCTAGACAATAACAATAAAGTGCAACCTGTGAAAAACTAAAGAAAACATGTTCAAATATTTGGCAAATAAAAGTTATACACGGCATACATTTTTAAAACGATAAGGTGCAACCTGTGCAAACAGTTAGTGCAGATATGCGTGTCAGATATGCGAGCCTCGTGCAATGAGCCTGTTTTCACTAATCTTTATTAAACCGGGTTGCAGGCTTGATACGGCCACTCTAAATTCATGCTCAATGTTGAGCTTTTGTTTTGAAGGGCAACAGAAGAAAAGCCAGTCTTAATTCATGCTCATTGTTGAGCTTTTGTTTTGAAGGGCAACAGCGGAAGGGCCGATCTCAATTAATGCTCAATGTTGAGCTCTTGTTTTGAAGGGCAACAGCAGAAAAGCCAGTCTCAATTCATGCTCGATGTTGAGCTTTTGTTTTGAAGGGTAACAGCAAAAGAGCCAATCTCAATTCATGCTCAATGTTGAGCTCTTATTTTGAAGGGCAACAGCAGAAAAGCCAGTCTCAATTCATGCTCGATGTTGAGCTTTTGTTTTGAAGGGTAACAGCAGAAGAGCCAATCTCAATTAATGCTCAATGTTGAGCTCTTGTTTTGAAGGGCAACAACAGAAAAGCCAATCTCAATTCATGTTTGATGTTGAGCTCTTATTTTGAAGGGCAACAGCAGAAGATCCGTTCTCAATTCATGCTCAATGTTGAGCTCTTGCTTTGAAGGGCAACAGCAGAAGATCCGTTCTCAATTCATGCTCAATATTGAGCTTTTGTTTTGAAGGGCAACAGCGGAAGAGCCGATCTCAATTCATGCTCAAGGTTGAGCTCTTGTTTTGAAGGGCAACAGCAGAAGATCCGTTCTCAATTCATGCTCAATGTTGAGCTTTTGTTTTGAAGGGCAACAGCGGAAGAGCCAATCTCAATTCATGCTCGATGTTGAGCTTTTGTTTTGAAGGGCAACAGCGGAAAAGCCGATCTCAATTCATGCTTGATGTTGAGCTCTTGTTTTGAAGGGCAACCGCAGAAACAAGCTTTTGTCAAAACGGCAAGACTCGCTGATTCTTGGCATCGCGCCAGCGTGACGTGTAAACGGCGTGACGTAAACATGTACACACGAAGGTACTGGCACGTCAACATGTATTAATTAATAACTTGATTAATGAGTTTTATAGCCGTCTACTTTGAACTTGTATATATTTGTGAAGTTCTCAATAAAAGTTATTTCTCTTTCCTCCTGCGCCCCCACCTGTAGTACCACTGCGCCCCACTAGAGGGGCGCGCCCCACAGTTTGAGCACCACTGGTCTACCAGGAAGGAGAAATTAAAGAGAATCCATTCATGCTCGCTTCAGCGTCTGACGGGGACGTCTCCTGCTGAGTTTGCATTTCCTGTAAATGTTTAGATTCCCAGTTCCAGAAAATACCGCAAGCCATTAACACGTTATCTGCTGCGCGAGGCGAGCCCGCTCCTCTCTGTTGGACCAACGCTCAACGCTCTACGCCCAACGCTCAACGCTCTGCTCACTCCCCACAGGCTGGAAACAACTCACAACGACGAAAGAGAAACTGTAACCATGAAATATTTCATCACCGCTGGTAGAAATACTTCAACCTGACCTCGAGGTTAATATTTCACTAATATTTAGTTTTTACTGATCATTCATTTGGCTTTTCAGGAGGTATTGTGGTTGTGATAAAGTCGTAGCATCAGACATTAGTGTGTCATATTCAGCATAAATCAGTTTATTGTCACAGTGACCTTTGACCTCTAAATCAAATCCAGTCACTGAAAACATGACTCCTCCATAGCAGCAACTAATACCACACTGATCTCTCTCTACCAGTATCTCTCTCTCTACCAGTATTTATCTCTCTCCCAGTATCTCTGTCTCTCTCTCTCTCTCAGTATATCTCTCTCTCTACCAGTATCTCTCTCTCTCTCTCTCTCTCTCTATCAGTATATCTCTCTCTCTCTACCAGTATCTCTCTCTCTCTCTACCAGCATCTCTCTCTCTTCTAGTATCTCTGTCTCTCTCTCTCTCTCAGTATCTCTCTCTCTCTACCAGTATCTTTCTCTCTCTACCAGTATCTTTCTCTCTCTACCAGTATCTCTCTCTCTCTACCAATATCTCTCTCTCTCTCTCAGTATCTCTCTCTCTCTCTACCAGTATCTCTCTCTTTACCAGTATATATCTCTCTCGCTACCAGTATATATCTCCCCCTTTACCAGTATATATATATATCTCTCTCTAGCAGTATCTCTCTCTCTCTCTACCGGTGTCTCTCTCTCTCTCACACACCAACTCAATGTGGTGCCTCTGAATATTACATTCTTCAACGACCACGACACACTCATTAGAAACGTTTGGAGACTTGAGTGAAGGGACGTATACATTGAACTCCAGTGGCCGTGAGCGCACTTGAACACACCGTGCTGCTTGGAGAAGACCTTCTTCTGCCTCTGGAGCCTCCGGCCTCTCTCGATCACCGGGTTGAAGAAGATCACCTGCAGCGAGAACAACATGGTGAAGCCTCTGCAGCGAGGACGTCTGAGGCTGAAGCACCTGCACAGGTGTCTCATGCACACACACAGGGCTAAAAGGAGCTGTGTGGGCGGATATCTACCACACTTTACCTGTCACATACCTGTGTGTGTGCGTGTGCGTGTGTGTGTGTCCTGTACCTCAGCCAGCAGCAGCCCCTGCGGCTCCAGTTCCAGCTGGACTCGGTGCCTCTGGTTGTCCAGGAACTCCTCCAGCTTCAGGTACTTCAGAGCGCACAGGGAGCGGTAGTCTCTCCAGTACACCGAGATCTCCATCTCCCGGGACTAATCGCACACACACACACACACACACATTGATTGCTGGATCCGGCGTCACGTTTCAGTTGAATCCCAGAGTTCAGGTTGCTCACTCTCTCCAGCTCCACAATGAACGTCTGGTCCCAGGTCTGCTCGCCCACCGCCTTCCACACAGTCTGACCCACCACTGTGTTCTCCAGCTTCAGCACGGCGCTCACCTCCGCTGTAACACACACACACACACACACACACACGGTCTGTTTAGCGGCCCGTACTCGCACACTGTGAACTTCGAGGGGCCGTACGAGGAGAAGCGCTCACAGGAGAGCTCCTCGTTCTTGCCGGGGATCTTCAGGCTCATGCTGCTGCTGCTGCGGTTGTAGAGGCCGCTCAGCTTGAAGGAGGAGCGTCCGTCTCCCAGGGAGTAAGAGGGGAGGACCAGCGGGCTCCCTCTGCTCCGCCCGGGCACCACCTCCAGCAGCCCCACGCAGCCCAGAAGGTGCAGCTGGAGCGTACCTGGAGGGAAGAGAGGACACGTCGCTCGGCAGGTCAGGAAAAAAATGGAAAAGAAACTCGGATGTCAAAAAAGTTCAAACTGATTCCGTCCGGCGTCTTTACCGGTGAGCGGGGACGGTTTGCTCATGGTACTGTACTGGTTGTGGATGTAGGGCGTGCTGTGGCGGGAGCTGAAGGCCGAGGAGGTGGTGAGCACCAGCTGCTCCTTGATGAGGCAGGCCTTGGGGTGGTCCTCGGGGAGCTCCTGCAGCCTCTGCTCCAGGGAGCAGCGGAGCAGGTCCAGGCGCTGGGACGACTCGCTGAGCCCACACTGGGCCTGCACACAGCATTCAAGGCTTTACCCGGTGCTTTTATTTTGGTGGGGTGTTGCGGGGAGGGGGGGGGGGGTTGTGATGTACAAAATGCATTGATTTTTAAGAGGGTGAATTAGGTTGCCGCAGCCAGCAATGCTAATAATTAAAAAAGAAAAACTATTTGATCTGCCGAGCCTCGTACAGTCGACGCAAATAAAAGACGCAAAGGATCCTTCGGGAACAACATCGTGGACGTGTGTCTGCGTGTATTGATCCGAGCACTCGCGTACGAGCGCAGCGCTATCAGGGGCGGTGGGTAGATTTTGAATTCATGAACGATGCTGCTTCTGTCTCTCTTTGCTTGCCTGTCGTTTGACTTCCGTCTGTTCGCTGCTACAATGTGTGAAATGGTCATTAGGACCAAAAGGTTAAATGAATAAAAAATCTGCCGGCGCTCTGACCTCCGCCATGGCCTTCTTGTCCTGGACCTTTCCCGCCCCCAGCAGTCGCAGCATGTTCTTGGCGCCCTCGGACATGGCGTGCTCCACGCGGTAGTGATGCCACAGCTCCTCCACGCGCAGCTCCATCCCGCACATGTCCGGCTTATCTGGGACACAGGGCCGAGTTTAGCCTGACGACACGCGAACGCCGTACGGCGGGGGGGGGGGGGGGGGGGGGAATACAAAAAATCACAGTTATTAAGGTTGGCTTGTGGGCTCAAATATTCACTCTAAAAACTTGCAATATGTTTGGCCACATGGCTCAGCCAAGACGAGCTGTAAACAACCTGTCAAGTTGATAAGGCAGTGAGCAGTGGCTTTTAAATGAGAAAACATAAATATATAGAATAAATATATATATATATATATATATATATATATATGTATGATAACGTGAGATTCAGTCCCTCTGACTTTAAGTTATTATAATATTAATTACAAATGTTTGAAGGTTACTCATGAGGGTCCTCAAGGCTCAGTGCTGGGCCCATTATTCTTTATTTGGTCCATAAATTGGACATGTAAGTTTTCCAAAATGTTATTTAGAAGAATTAGATTTTAACAACGTATCTCGATTTTTGAGCACTTCGGTACTTGTTTCGTTTTGCGTGTGTAAGTTGCGTTTGTGTTTACACCAAAAACATTTTGGGTTGGTAGAATAAAAACATTATTTTACTGTCCTGTTCATGTTGTAACTTGCGTCTCTCACTTCCTCTTCCTGCCACCTCTCCAGTCCTCCCCCCCCGTTATCACCCTCTCCAGTTTGTGTTCCTCACACTTGCATTGAAGATAACAAATGCTTTATAAGTCATTGTTAGAACTGTCGCTGGATTATGAAGAACTGATATCGGAATTTAGGATGGGAAAGTACTCAAATGTTAAAAAAAGCTTTTGTTTCCCTCTCTGCTCGTCCTCTCTTTCATCTCCTTCCTTCACTCTGTCGTCATCTCGCCCTTTCAGTCTCCCTCCCTTCCTGCTCCCTCCTCTCTAACCTCTGCTAAATGAGGCATGGCTTTTAGTTGTTGGGCAACATCAAGGGGATACAGGAACATCAATAAGGCTCTAACCTGGGAGAGTCAGAGGGCTGTAATGGAATATGTGCATGTGTGTGTGTGTGTGTGTGTGTGTTGACTCGAAGACTGTACACACTGTGAAGTTCTGAGGTAGGAATCGATCCACTACCACCCGCATCATAAAATATGCAGTGTTTATAAGTTTCATAACAGGTGGGATGAAAGAGGAATCGGAAGATGAGCGAGGATGAAATAAAAATAAAAACAATAATAAAAGCGCGATAGATACTTTGGCCGTCCTCAGATTGCTCCGTGGCCTGCATGGCCTTTCGGACCTGCATGCGGATGATGTCGATCTTCGTCTTGCTGTCCTGCAGCATCTGCTGAGCCATCTGGAGCAGCTTCTTGTCCTGCGGAGCGGATGCAAGGAGGAAGTCAGGTCCAGAGGAAAGGGAATCAAATGATGTGCCCTGGTCGTGGTCGTGGTCGTGAGCGAGGGGGTGGATGAATACCTTGGTACCTCCATTGGCATAGATGGGAATCATTTTCTCGGCTCCTTGCTTGACCTTCAGCTCGATGTTCAGCTGCCGCTCCAACGCGGCGATGCGCTGCTGGCTGGCCGTCGGCCGGTGGAGCGACCCCGGCGACCTGGGGGCATCTGGGAAGGAGGAGGGGTCGGATGGTAAGACGTCAGGTGACTGTTGGTGCAGCACTTAATGGTAAAGATTGTAAACTATGACACTCTCGTCCACTGCCAAAGCCAACAATAGGTTTCTGTATTGATTTCCTGCCTTTGGTTTTAGTGCCAGTGTGGTATAAAAATCACTTGCTTGATAAAAGTAACTCATCATATTGAATGTTTGATGTTTTAACATTAATAGATTTGATCAAATAATTCCAATTCATGGGTTAGGATGTTTGAAAATAGTTTTACACTTTAACTCGGGTGATAACGGCACACGCCTCTTCCCTGATCACACGTAGTTCACGCAAGATTTTTCCGCCAGTTTTTTCACGAAATTAAATGAAAATAAAGTTATACAGCTGGCAAACGGACTGCGGAGGTTGTGTGTAACAGCAGCGAGCGCGATATAGAAAAGGATTAAAGAGAAACAGGTGCTAGCCCCGAAGCGAGCGATAGCTTCGGTCCCGGCTGACTTTTAAGGTGGACTGACTATTAAAGGTGGACCAGCTATTCTCATGTTCGTGAGAAGCTCACAAAAAGGAGATTAGCAGAGTTATTTGCTCTCATCTCATTTGTGAAAAAGAGGCCCCCTGGAGGAAAGTCATGACTGGACAGACGCTGTGACGTTCCACATCTTTCTTTGTTTACTTTTGGTGATTACATTCGTTGTTCTAGGGATTATTCAAAAAGGGTTTTTTATTTTTTATTAATATTTTTAAATGTATTCATTTTTTTTTTATTTTAGAAAGAAAACATATATATATATATATTATATTTTAGAATATTTTTATTTGTCGTCCATATCTCCCACACTGGATCTTTATGTAAGCGGTATGGAAGCGGCTCAACGGAGGGTACGGACTGATTGGTCCACAGCCTTAACCGCCAGAACATTTCACACAGACATCTGAGGTTTCCGAGGATGAATCACCGTCGGCATGTTCCAAATGGCACATCCCCCAGTGGCAGAGCTTATGAACCACCCTCCACGCGTGTACCT
Source organism: Pseudoliparis swirei (assembly GCF_029220125.1). NCBI lineage: Eukaryota > Metazoa > Chordata > Actinopteri > Perciformes > Liparidae > Pseudoliparis > Pseudoliparis swirei. Next base: position 19,640,041 of record NC_079410.1, on the reverse strand, counting down.
TTGTTGTCATCGGTGCCCTTGACCACGATGTGCGCTTCCAGCTCCTGCAGCTGATCCAGGAGCGACTCCAGCTTGCGCTTGGAGCTGCGGAGCTGCGAGTCCACCTGCTGGGCATTCCTCTTGTCTGTGGTGGCCCTGCGCAGGTTCTCAGCGCCCTCCTTGATCTTCAGCTCCTTGCGGATCTCCCTGCGGATCCGCTCGCGGTGCTCGTCCAGGCACTGCTGCACGCTGGAGTCCGAGAAGTCAGAGTTCTGGTCCAGGCCGAGCTGCTGGAGCACCGGCAGCCCGCCTGGATCGCTCTGGAGGAGGAGGAGGAGGAGGAGGAGGAGGAGGAGGAGGAGGAGGAGGAGAGGAGGAGGGAGGGGACGGCGGTTAGAGAGAAGTCACAAGAGGGAGAAAGATAGAAGAAAAACACAGGATTGTTCCATTTGAGTTGAAAGCGTCACAGAATCAAAAGGCGCTGTCCAGCTGAGAGCTGCTCAGCCGGGGCCATGCACAGTTCTGACCAAGTGCAGCGCGGTGGGATGAAAGGAGAGGAAGAGCTCAACATGCGGAGCATCACAGAGCCGAGCTCCCGTAAACAGACACGCATGAAACTGTAACCTGGACGAGTCGAGACGATCACACACACACGTATGGATGCAGTGGTTTATGGTTTTCACTTAAATGACAACCAGATATTTTAAAAAGGAGCTCGTCAAAAGGTTGTTGTTATATTCATGATACGGCAAATGCGGGTTGAATAAGATACTCATTACGGGATCACGACGATGATTCCTATTTTTTAGCCTCTGTTTAGACAAATTACCTAATAGTGCCAATTCAAATTGGATGTGTTTTTCCGCAGTGATCGCTCCTCCTGCAGCCGTGTGAATGTTTGGTTCACGCGCAACTCGTCTCCCGGCAACACAAAAGCCCTCAGATGTCAGTTGACCGATGCCATGCGGGACACGCCCCCCACCCCACCCCCCCACCCAAGAGGCCACCGTTAATGCAAATATGAACAGAACAAATTTTTTTCTGTTTTGGAAAATTGTCAAAGGAATTTGTTCAATTGTTGCAGTCATCAGCATTCAGACAATTCAAACTAGTGATTGACTTTAAAATCAAATGTTCATCTGTATTAAACAAATAAAAAATAAAAAATCTGACATAATATTCACATAAAAGGCCAAGACACAAAATAATGGGGACGCCTTCCCGAGCCCAACGACACCGCCACAATAAAGTTCTCACAACCCTGCAGGTGAGTCCTAACCAAACACGACCAGTCTACTAACGAAACACACTGCAACACATTATAATATGTACTACAACAGTGTTGAGTCCGTCTATATATTTGTTTCTGTGTCCAGGGAAACAAACTCTTCATAAACCGACGATGTCATTCGTTCATTTAATGCTGTGGCATTATAACACAAACACACACACACACACAAACACATACAGGACTGTCTCAGAAAATTAGAATATTGTGATGAAGTTCTTTATTTTCTGTAATGCAATTAAAAAAACAAAAATGTCATGCATTCTGGATTCATTACAAATCAACTGAAATATTGCAAGCCTTTTATTCTGATTTATTGCTGATTATGGCTTACAACTTAAGAAAACTCAAATATCCTATCTCTAAATATTAGAATATCATGAAAAAGTATACTAGTAGGGTATTAAACAAATCACTTGAATTGTCTAATTAACTCGAAACACCTGCAAGGGTTTCCTGAGCCTTGACAAACACTCAGCTGTTATAAATCTTTTTTTTTACTTGGTCTGAGGAAATATTAAAATTTTATGAGATAGGATTTTAGAGTTTTCTTAAGCTGTAAGCCATAATCAGCAATATTAAAAGAATAAAAGGCTTGCAATATTTCAGTTGATTTGTAATGAATCCAGAATGCATGACATTTTTTTTTTTAATTGCATTACAGAAAATAAAGAACTTTATCACAATATTCTAATTTTCTGAGACAGTCCTGTATAATAAAAACTCCTGAGGTCTCTGTGTCCATGCAGGCTGCAGCTCGGTCTCATTAGATTGAATCCGTCTGGAACACAACACGGTACGACAGTCGGCCACGTGGCTCATGCCGAGTGCTTGCAGGATTTGAACCGGCGCTTTAATGCCGCGTTATGTCACCAGACAACGCCGAAGCATGTTCCGCAAACACGGCATGGAGCAAAGTCGTGACGACTAATAACACTGATGGATAAACGCACAAACCTGTACATTTACGGTATCATACGGGGGGGGGGAAGTGATACGCCATTACTGAAGGATGCATCAATGCATTTCCAGTAGGGGTGGGGGGGGGGGGGGTGAAAAAAAGAAGATTCAGCTCAGTATTGTGATATTTGGCAATATTGGGGCAACTGTGGCTCAGCGGTGAGCAGGGTCATCCTTCAATCAGAGGATCGGCGGTTCGATCCCCGGCTCCGCGAGCCCATGTCGATGTCCATGGGCAAGACACTTGACCGCAAAATTGCTCCGGTAGTTGAGCCTAGGAACTGTAGCTCCTCCCATCAGCATATGAATAAGAGAATGATGTCATGTAGTGTTAAAGCGCTTTAAATTGGTCGCAAGACATTCACCATTATATGGGCACCAAGTGACAATCTTGTCAGCAGGGATTGGCAGGAAGTATAAATAAGTGTTGGTCAGTCGGTCTGCTCGACCATTTTGTTTCAATAAGATAGTTTGAAGTGAGATGAAACGAGGGAAAACTTTATCTTATGAGATGCAACATCTGTTACTTATTGAAATAATACAAAAAGTCTGAATGAAATAAGTGTCATAAGACTATCGTACATGGTCACATGACCAGGGCTTCTTGGCTACACCAAGACCAAAACAAAAGCTTTCAAACAAATCTTGGTATAAAAGTATGTTATCACTAACATGTATAGTACACTAGCCTTACGATATTCAATTCACAATTACCCATTAGTAGTTATAGTTCGAACTTTCTACTCTTTCTTTTACTTTCACTCCAAGTCACGTTCTAGAGCTCGACCACCACCAGACACTTTATTAGGCACGCCAGTTCAACTGCTCGTTAGCGCAAATATCTAATCAGCCAATCGCGTGGCAGCAACTCGATGCATTTAAGCAAAGCAGAAATGGTCGAGACGATGTGCTGACGTTCTAACCGAGCGTCAGCACGAGGAAAGGAACGATGATTTCCTGCGAGGCCGAACAGAAGGCACCGAGAACGAAGGGAAGGGAGAGTTTGTTGGGCGCAAGCAACTCTGAACCGGACGTTTTTACGACAAAGAACCTCCGGAGCGAGGAGCGAGACAGCGGCACGAAATCACCACAACGCACGGGAACGACACCTCGCGAGTGGTTCGCTCTCGGATAGGAGATGGGTTTTTGTTGCAGGAAGTGAACGAGAAAGACGACAGAAAAGGGAAGGGCCGCAGTAGTCGGTGGAAAGTAAATGCTGAGGGCCTGCCGCGGCCCCCCGTTTGCCTACCGAAGACTCTGTGTCACTCTGCTCTGTGTGGGAGTCCCCCGGTAGGCCCTCCTGTAGGCCCTCCTGTAGGCCCTCCAGTGCGTCCTCACTGGCCATGTTTGGCCTCCTTCTGGCGTCGCTCCGGGGCCCCACCCTCCCTGTTAACACGCTCGGCACCGAGCGCAGCGCCGATCAGGCCCACGCCGCTTTTTCCTGCCTCCTTTAACATCCAGGATGTCCTTCCCCCGCCGGGAATTGAAAGGCGGTCTGAAAACCTTGAGCGAGTGAACGAGAGGCGGAGGAGAGGAAGAGAGAACAGCACAGACAGAGCCCCACCTCGCTGCTTCCTGTTCTGCTCATTGCCAGATAGAGGCCGAGGCGTCATGCACTTTGTACACACACACGCACACGCACACACACACACACACACACACACACACAAGCACACGGGTGGTTTTGTAAGTGAGAGAGCTCACAGACACTCTACTTCCTGCTACTGGGTCTCTAAAGCTGTTGCGATAGATTTATGTCACGTTACATGGGCCATCAGATCATGTATGTTTGTGTTTGCATGTGTGTGTTTTCAGCATGTGAAAGTACACTACAGTCATGTGCAGCAGTATTTATATTATCTACATGCAGCTGTATAAAGAAAATAGGCTGCACTGAGAGAAGGGGACAAGAGACAAAACATACCCACTATGAAGCACGAGAAAGAGACTTTGCCTCTAAATGAGCTATAGAAAGGTATTTATGGTAAGTTGTAGAAAGGTCTGCATGGTAGTTCGTAGAAAGGTCTTCATGGTAAGTTGTAGAAAGGTCTTCATGGTAAGTTGTGGAAACGTAAGTTGTAGAAAGGTCTACATGGTAAGTTGTAGAAAAGGTCTTCATGGTAAGTTGTAGAAAGGTCTTCATGGTAAGTTGTCCAAAGGTCTTCATGGTAAGTTGTCGAAAGGTCTTCATGGTAGTGTGTAGAAAGGTCTTCATGGTAAGTTGTAGAAAAGGTATTCATGGTAAGTTGTAGAAAGGTCTTCATGGTAAGTTGTAGAAAAGGTATTCATGGTAAGTTGTAGAAAGGTCTTCATGGTAAGTTGTAGAAAGGTCTTCATGGTAAGTTGTAGAAAAGGTATTCATGGTAAGTTGTAGAAAGGTCTTCATGGTACGTTGTAGAAAGGTCTTCATGGTAAGTTGTAGAAAGGTCTTCATGGTAAGTTGTGGAAACGTAAGTTGTAGAAAGGTCTTCATGGTAGTTCGTAGAAAGGTCTTCATGGTAAGTTGTAGAAAGGTCTTCATGGTAAGTTGTGGAAATGTAAGTTGTAGAAAGGTCTACATGGTAAATTGTAGAAAAGGTCTTCATGGTAAGTTGTAGAAAGGTCTTCATGGTAAGTTGTCAAAAGGTCTTCATGGTAGTGTGTAGAAAGGTCTTCATGGTAAGTTGTAGAAAAGGTATTCATGGTAAGTTGTAGAAAGGTCTTCATGGTAAGTTGTAGAAAAGGTCTTCATGGTAAGTTGTAGAAAGGTCTTCATGGTAAGTTGTAGAAAAGGTATTCATGGTAAGTTGTAGAAAGGTCTTCATGGTACGTTGTAGAAAGGTCTTCATGGTAAGTTGTAGAAAGGTCTTCATGGTAGTTTGTAGAAAGGTCTTCATGGTAAGTTGTAGAAAGGTCTTCATGGTAAGTTGTAGAAAGGTCTTCATGGTAGTTTGTAGAAAGGTCTTCATGGTAAGTTGCGTTATGAGCGAGTAACATTTTCCTCACGTGAACACTGAACAAAAGCATAGATCTTAAGAAAGTGATGAAGAAAAACGGTAAACATGAAGCTCCCGTGCATCGAGTTCACTGAAGGGTTAACACACACACACACACACACACACCAAGTTGACTGGTAGCTGCACTGGCTTTTTCAGAACCGTACGAGACGTGAGCGGGTAGAGATCGCATAGAGATCGCGTAGTCATAGCGTATAGCGTATAGCCCCATTCCCTTATCCCCCCCCCCCCCCCCACACACACACACACACACCTTTGCCTGTTTCTGCTGGTCCCAGCGCTGTCTGACTTCTGTCCTCTTCCTGTCAGTGAGAGAGATACACACACACACACACACACACACACACATGCAGTCATGGGTTTGTCTGACTCAGACGCTCAGCAGTGCCGGGTCGCTGACCCTTCCGAGCCCTCACTGTGTGGCAGATGGCTCTCTTTGCTGCACTCTCTATTTTTCACAACACACACACACACACATGCATACATACACACAAACACACAACACATACACACAAACGCACACACAAGTTCTTCCTATTCTCCCACAATGCTGAGAGGAAATAGGAAGGGAAATAATGTGAAGTTAAAATGCAAAACGCGGACGGTTGTTCTGGCTCGGCAACGCTTCGATCAAACACTTGAATGCTGTGTGTCCAATATCTATATATTTAGGACGCTTTCCTCACCGAGCAGCTGTGGCTCTCAGTGCTTCCTCTGTGCTGTGGACAGGTGGCTTCAGAGATAAAAGCCCCCATGCATCCATACTGTCTTTCTCCCCGTTTTGTTTTTTACAAATACTGCTGAGCTGTCATTTTAACTCCGCTGTAACCAAACTGGAAACTGGAAATTTCAGACCTGAAGACGAGCCGCCGCGAAGCCTGCAGCATCAAACTGCCTTGTTCATTGTGAATGTCAAACACATGCAGTAACTAAAAAACAGTATCAGGAACTACGATCACACCAGTTTATACAAGCATGCTCTTAAAGTTACAGTCTCACACCTGGTCAGGACTGACATCGTCTCAAACGGGTTTAAGCTCAGGGGTTTAAACCAGTGTCGGCGTCGCTCTGTTGCAATACTTTTTTTAAAGCATTTTTTTTTAGCTGAGAGGAACTGCTGAGAGTTCATTTAATGTGGGGAACCATGACTAAGTTGGGCGTGTGGCAAGGGTACGCTAGATTTAGAAATGTCTCCAAACCAAAACCCGGAGATGTAACAACTCTTTCCCAGTGGAAGCAGCTGGAGCAGCACGAGCTCCGGAAGTGGCTAAATTGAGCGAGAAAGTCACCAACGCTGACCCCCCTCAGGAGGCCTCTCTACAAAGCCACTCCCCCAAAAAGTATTGTTATGAACACAAAGGTCTATTGTTTCCACACAAAGCCGTTCAGCGTGGAAGACACACACATTCAGGACTGGACCGCCACGTCGACCGTATCGTTTTTCCTTTATTCTTGTCGAAGCCTTTGGTTTCGATGCTATCGGGATATAAAGAGTGTTTTTTTAACAAATCGAACAAAAAATAGCTTTAAAATGTTCATTAAAAAATGAAATAAACCCAGAAACCTCGGCCTGCTCCTAACGGCGGCCTCTTTGGAAACCACTGGTTTATTTCTCAGAGAGACAAGTGAGTCAGAGTTGACCCTGTTAGTCGATTGGAAAACATTAAAGCTCATTAAAATGAGATGAAATGAAAGAAGGGAATACCAATGGATTTCTCCATTAGAAATCACTGTAAACAGAACATCTTTG